>NC_139723.1:70995606-71049032 GCF_964211835.1 Anser anser | reverse complement strand
GAGAGGAGAGGAGAGGAGAGGAGGGGAGAGGGGGGAGGGGAGGGGAGGGAGGGGAGGGGAGGGGAGGGGGAGAGGGGGGGAGGGGAGAGGAGAGGAGAGGAGAGGAGAGGAGATCGAGGAGAGGAGAGGAGAGGAGAGGAGAGGAGAGGAGAGGAGAGGAGAGGAGAGGAGAGGAGAGGAGAGGAGAGGAGAGGAGAGGAGAGGAGAGGAGAGGAGAGGAGAGGAGAGGAGAGGAGAGGAGAGGAGAGGAGAGGAGAGGAGAGGAGAGGAGAGGAGAGGAGAGGAGAGGAGAGGAGAGGAGAGGAGAGGAGAGGAGAGGAGAGGAGAGGAGAGGAGAGGAGAGGAGAGGAGGGGAGGGGAGGGGAGGGGAGGGGAGGGGAGGGGAGAGGAGGGGAGGGGAGGGGAGAGGAGAGGAAAAGAGAGGAGAGGAGAGGAAAGGAGAGGAGAGGAGAGGAGAGGAGAGGAGAGGAGAGGAGAGGAGAGGAGAGGAGAGGAGAGGAGAGGAGAGGAGAGGAGAGGAGAGGAGAGGAGAGGAGAGGAGAGGAGAGGAGAGGAGAGGAGAGGAGAGGAGAGGAGAGGAGAGGAGAGGAGAGGAGATTAGAGAAAAAATATAGTTGTTTTTTTTTTTTAATGAAAATCTGTAATTAATCAGTTAATAATCTTGTAGCAAAGTCATTGTTTATTGATGGTTGCGCAGAGGATACTGAAATGTTTTTATTTCTGAGTTTGTAGTCTTATCCACATTACATGTATTCTATTTACAAGCACTAAATTCATTTTTTCTCTGTGAGTTTCTTAATATAAATTGCATCATGATATTTATTTAGCAAGTTAAAATCTTTCTTTAAAATAATATGGAATAGTGGGGCTATCATAAAAGATAAATATTTACAGTTAATGGAAAAACATGCTCATTATGTCTTGGAAGTTTTCTAAAGACCTTGTTGATGTTGGCAGATTAATTGCATATTTGATTGATTTTTTTAAAAAAAAAAAAAAATGACGGAACAAACTTAAAAAAAGGAAATTGGGGAAGTAAAGAAAATTTAACTGTACTTGTTTAGGATTCCACTGCTGAATTAAATCTGCTACTCCACTCTCTCATCTCCCATTCATGTATGATTTTACTTCCATTAAATAGCCACAAGATATTCCTTCTGTCAAAGCAGCTATAGTTATGTATGATTCCACTTAATTCCACTTCACTTCTTGCCCCTCCTCATTTCTTTTCCATTGTTTCTGTGCCATCAGAACTTGAATTTGAAGGCTTTAAAGGATTCATAAAATTATACTTCATTTTTAATATATATTTAAGCCTAACAGTTCCATTTCAACAGTATTTTGGCTGTCTATAAGTAATTTCCAGTGCTCATTTTTTTTCTATAAAAGCACTTCTGTTAATTGGTTTGAACAAATTGTGTTTGTCTTAGGTACAATTTAATGAAGCTCATATAAATTTTGTTTCTGTAACCGGACATAGATTAGGGATATATTTCCAGCTCCTGACGAAAAGAATTCTAATAACTTTGATATGCTCTATACTGTTACTTTCTGAAGAAGAAAGAAAAAAAAAATGTCAGCTATAGTATGGATATTAAACAGATAAAAAAATGTTTAAGTACATGGGAACCTTCTCATATGAAAATTGTACTGACTTAAACAAAATAGTACATTTTACTAAGCTTTCTGTCACAGAGATCCAAAAGTTTTGAGTACTGAAACTTCTATAACAGTGGTTTTGGTTTATGTGAATAAAACTACGCATACCTTTAGTTTAACTGGCATTGATACCATTGATTATCTGGTAAGGATTTGTATGCTTAGACCCCAAAATGCATGTTTCTGCAGATCTGGACTGTCATACTTGATTATTCCAGATAATCCCATTAATCTAAGTCATGTTCATGTACATTCAATTATGCATTTTTCTTCCACTGAACTTCATTGAATAGGAGTAACTCATAGAAAGAAAAAATAAAAGGAGATTAAGATGAACTATTCTCATAAAACAGAAGCAAGTTGTGAGAATTTTTGCCTAATGTCTGTTTGAGATTCGATAAATACCATGAAACTGTTGGTCTGTTACTTCCCGAAACCAAAGAACAACCTTTCCAAAGTACATGACTGGGTTTGTTTTTAACCTCTGAATTTTCAGGAAAACTCTAGAGGCAACATGAATTCAGATGCAGACAAACTATATAAACCAAAGCACTTCTTCCAAATGAAAGGGAGACATGAAGTCTTCTAAAAGTTCAAGTCGATGTCTTTCAGAAAGTTCTTGTCAACTTTGTTTTCAGGGATTCACTATTTAAGGTATATATAATTTGTTTTGTCTCTTGTTCCTACAAACCTAGATCGGACTCAAAGGAAATTGTTGAAGTTATACCTGGATGAAACCGTTGTACATTAGAAGATAAGCAGTGCACTTAGCCTCCTGTTGTTTTATGAAAGTACATAGTCAAAAGGTACATTGTCATGGAGAACAGAAGACGCTGGAGAGCTTCTCAAAATCAAGTGCTATTCATAAGTCAGAACTAGGGGTGCTCAGATTAAAGGGCGAAATACTGCTCTCCCTAGCCAGAACTGCATTTTGGGGGACAGTTGGGAGATAGGAATACACATGCCACAGAACCCAGTCTCCTGGGAATTAGGGGATAAATTACACTTACACATGTGATACCGGTTGAAATCCGTTTTCACCAGAAATTTTCTTTTCAAACCAGCTGTGAGATGGTGGGGTTGCTCTCACTTTTCCCACTCTGCCAGTGGTTCTCCTTCTTCTCTTAGAAGAGTTCTTGTGAGTAGAGGTAAGATATCACCCAAAATAACTAAAATTTGCATTTTGTGATGATGACAGTATGTGAGAAGTGCTGTAAATGAGGTTTGGGAAGCTTTTTACCATGGTGGACTGACTTGAGTCCTTAAAAATATGCCATATGCTTAACCACTGTATAAACAGAGTTCTTAAGTCCATAAGGAGTCTGCTTTCCTAATAAATAATCTTAAAGTCAAAGGTCACTTATGTGTACTGCAAAGCACATAGGGGAGAAAATACTGTCCTTTTTTTTTTCCAGTTTATAACTGCATACTAGTAAGCAGGAGCATCTGTAACATTTGCAGATATTGTTGGATTGCAGCTGAAAATGTATTTTAAATTATTTGGGTTTATATATGCTTAAGTATTAAAGGTGATGCCCCAGTATAATAATGCAAGCACAACTACCTTTGTAACATACACGTTTATTTGCCAGAACATAAAGATGCAGAGGCAATATTACTTAGATTCTTAAGAATGAGAAATATGCCAGGTTGTTACATTATAAATCACTTACAAGCCTCTGACTATCAGCAGTAGAATTTCACCTTTTTTTCACTTGAAAAACACTGTCTCAGGTGCCCTCTGTGTACAGATATCTGCAGCTCCCATTATTAAGAATTGAGACCTTAAGGTAGTGACTGTATTGGGTCTTTGAGACCCTGAGAAATCGGCAGGTGAGCATAACATTATCATTATCACTATAGACAATAATTTCACCCCTGTTACAAAATACATTTTAAAATTGGTGCTTGTAAACAGGTACTTCATGAATCTGGTATAGCTTAAGTATAGCTTATGTTTATCTCAATATGATAGCCACTCGCTCAGCTTTTGAGTCATGGGTGCTGTAACTGGTGACTTTGTTGAAACTCCAGCAAGAGACACTCCCAAACGCCTGACAGAGGACTGAGGGTGAGAAAAGACTGTTCTGCTCATCTGCTCTGATCTTCTGCCATTGTTCCTGCAGTTAAGACTTTTTCCTTCCTACCACATAAGCAAATGTTATCAAACCCAATAACCTCAGTATCAACAGAATAATATTTACAGTGCAGACTAAAGGGGGGGTGGGGGGGGTGGGGGGTGGAGGAGGCTTAAAATAAATAAGGCTGACCCCAATTATCTTTGAAAATCCGAGTATGGCAAAGTGTACACACATCATAAAAACATCCTTATCTTGTCACACAGAGGTGGAAGATGGTTCATTGCAACATGTGGTTCCAGTATTAGGGTTTCTAATGTCACACAGCAAACCAATTTCTAAATTAAATACAAAACAAAACAAAAAGTAATTTCATGTTTTTAAAAATCTGATAAGAGTTCTCCATCTGCCATGTGCTACAGTTGACAGCTGCTTCCTTTTGCATAGCTAAGATCAACCTGACCTTACCCAGTCAGCCTGCATAGGGTATACAGGACTTGTCAAACATATTAGTGGAAAGTATTAAGGCTTGGCAGAATTTTCTGTTATTTGCCTTCTGCCTTTTGCTCTGATTAATACCTATCCTTCTATACTGTTCCTGTCTCTCATATTTCTTCTCTGTGTTAGATGCCTTTTAAAAGGAGTGTCATTCAGCTGTAGTTGACCTTTTATGGAGCAGTGCTGACTCACATCAAGATTTTATAGGCCTGCTAGTTTCTGCACATGTGCAGAGCAGGAGTCCTCTTTGACCTACAGGAGTTAAAGAGAAGGAGGCTTTGGGGGAGGCAGTTTTGGAGGGGGTAACTTTCTTTTGAATTAGCAATGCTTTTATGTAAATATATATATATACATAATAAATAATAAATAAATAATATATATATTTTTTTTTAGGAGCAAAATTTTATGCAAATCCAAGAGTGGCAAATAATTAAACAAATGCAATGCTGCAATGAATATAAACATATCCATGTTTTGTCAAATGTATCAAGACTGATTGTAGCCTAAACAAAAAGATATTTTTGTGAAAGAGTGGAAAACTTCTGCAGTCTGATGCCAAATCATTGTCATCAGTGACAGCATCTGATTTGTCACAGCCTCAGTGTCAAACATGAACACCATCTCCAATATACTGCAACTCTCCTCATTTTATTTTCCTCCTCCATCTTACTCTTCCCTCTCTTCATTCCTTGTTCTGTCATGCTCTTTCTTTTATATTTGTTTCAACATCTGTTTCTTTCCTCCTCCTTTTTTCAGTTTTCTGTGGCACTGCATTCAATTTGTTAAAATTTTTTCTCACCTCGTCCTCTCTGAGGTTCCACCTATTCCTCCGAACATTTTTGCTTATGTTTCTCCAAATCCTGCCACCGTGTTCATCCTTTTTTATCTTTTCCCTGAGTCTCATTCTCTGCACTGTAGTCACTCCTCACACAAACATCTTGTCCCAAAACATGGCACAAAAACATCAGATCAGTTCATATCTAGCCTTGTTCCAAGATTCCCCACTTTCATTTTGGCACTCTTGACAGCAGTGGGAATGATACAGCCTCTTTACTGATTGCACTCACAGCATTGCCCAGAGTATGTGACATCAAGTATGGTCCTGGGGCTAGAACAAATTTACTGGCCTGCCTCCTCCAAAAATATTTTCTTTCCAAACTTTCATGAAACCAAGGGGATTTGTGCATGGCAGAGAACCTACAAGTAAACTGTAAAATCCTCATAAAGACATCAAATTTCCTCTTACCTGCAGTTCACTACTGTATTCTAGATGTACATGCAGAAAATTGCTATTGTCTTAAAATTCCTGATCTGCAAAATACATGGCAGTGAAACTGTTAAAACATACACCCTACTCATTGGGTCTTCAGATGTTGAGTTCACCCTGTACATGTCTGTTTACACATGAAAACAGAAGCTGTGTGCAACTGAGTTGGAAAAGTCACAATATGCAGATGTAAATAACCAGAAAAACATATTCTATTAAAAAAAAATGACAGGCAGTTCAAGCTCTTGCTACACTCACTCATGATACATTTATTTTCATGAGCTGGGCCTGAATTCAGAATTCTGAGCAATACAAAAGAAACCACAAGTAGCTATAATAATGATTATATGCTCCAGATGAATGTTACAAATGTGTAACACATGTACTGGTGGTATCTACTGCATTAATACTCTGATTCTTTTTCTGTCTATATACATACATAACCCAATACCACTGTATGTATGATATACCTTTCATCTTCATAAGTAATGTATGGCACATGTCCTACTAGTGGGAAACAATACTAAGCCATATAAGTATGTTGTGCATGCTTGCTCTTAATGTATGATTTATGATTTATTGATGGCTTTTATTTGTCCCTGTTCAAAACAGAGACCACTGAACAGTGGACAGTACATAAAAATCCTCCCCCCCCCCCCCCCTTTTCTTTTGCTTTCATGCATGAGAAATTATTGTACAAAGGGTCACAGTCTGTCTTTAATTCATTTCTCCAACATGCTGATTACACCACTATCACATAGACTTCTCCTGTTTTGTATGTCAACACTTTAACAAGTTTGTTCCTGCAGTTTTGAAACTTGCATAGATGATATTATGCAAATTGTGTGTGTGTATGTGTGTGTTTGTTTGCTTGTTTGTTTTTCCCCTGCTGTAGCAAGGCAAACTCTTCCCAGAACAAATTCCATTGCTGGATCTGCAGTGATATTTGCAAGCACACCAAACACACAGCATTTTTGTACACCGAGGTCAACATCTTCTAACTGTTCCTTGTTCATTCTGCTTTTTGGGTCTTCCTACTGCTTGTCTGGTCATTAATTTTACAAGATTTGTTTTTCAAGGTCTAAGCAACAAGGTCGAAGATAATTTAACGGGGCATCGTTTTGTGTTTACACATATATATTCTCTTCAGCTAATTAAGCTGACCTGCCTAGCCTCCATGCAGATAAGTCTGTATGTTTGTTTATAAAATACATGCAAATATATTGATAATAGAATACCTTAAAAAAAAAAAAGTTGAAGTTGTCAATTTTATTGTGCTCTTTTGGGAAGCAATATATATGAGTTATAATGACAAAAGCCGGGTGATATATCCTCTTCAAGGTTTAAAGCAGATCACTGCCCGTCAGACAATTAATCCACTACCAAGTGGCAACTTCTCATTGCTATATTGCTTCATTTATTTGCTGCCATTTCCCCTTTGCTGTTGTTCTTTTGATATTTTTGCTGTTGTTTTTTAATTATTTTTAGTATATATATATATATTTGTTCCATTCCTTGAAACCACAATGCGAAGGTCAGTGAGACGCAGGGGAAAAGAGCGAGCCTCTCAGAAGGAAACTCGGCCACTGCCTTCCACACAGCCATATCCAAAGTTCCGAAGACTTTAAAGACGTCGCAGCGAGGAGGGTGGCGATAATGAACGCCTAATTGCTTCGGATGGAAGGCGCCTTTCCTTAGCCGGGAGGAGCCCCTTTGTACGGCAGCTGGTGCCGCTCGCAGGGGGTTGCAGCTCTCCCCTCCGCCTTTGGCTCCTCGTCTTGGCCCCGGGCCGGGCGGCCTGCGCAGCCGTGCGCCCCCGCGGAACCACGCGGAGCGGCCAGAGCCGGCCCGGCAGCAGCGCGGCGCGGAGCCTCCGCTCTCTGCCGCGCAGCCAGGAGCCGCGGCCCCCAAAGGAAGCGCTGCGGGCCGCCCCTGAGGGGTCACCCCGGTGCCCCCCGAGCCGGGCGAGGCAGCCATGGAGCGGGCAGACCTCACCCGCCCCGTAGCCATCCTGCGCTTCCCCGCCAGCACCGTCCCCCTCGGCCGCCTCGCTGCCGCTTGTGCTGTTGTCATTTTGTTGATTATGATGTTGTTATTAATTATTTAAAGTGTTTTTTTTTTCTTTTTTATTATTTTTTCCTCTAAAGCCACACTTCAGAGCTGGGGGTCCGGGCTGTTTCCCTGTCACTTGAAGATGCGACCATGGTTGTAGCAGCGCTAAGCTGCTTGAGGTTGTTTTGGAGAAGAAAATTTCCAGTGGGAACGAGCATGTGTAGGGTGGAGGGGTGCCCCCGCTTACACTCATTGCTAGACAAGCTCCGCGGGGACGGAGTTTTCCCAGTGCCCCGCATCCCCCCTTCTCCCGGCAGTCTGTCCCCTAGACGTGGGCCGCAGCAGCTGGCGCGGAGCAGGGCTTGGCTTGCTGCTCCCCTCCTGCCCTCTCGGTGAGAACAACGGAGCCCGATCCTGCCCGGACGGACCTCTTTGGAGCCGTGGCTGAAAAGCGGGCCTTGAGAAACCTCGCTACCTAGAGATTTTTGTTCACCCCGGAGACAAAATCGGCTATTTCCTGTTCTCGAACACTTCCTGACACGGGGAAGATAACAAAGGGGAAAGTTTAAAGCAATAAATATCCTCCATCTGCCCCGTCCCCCGTCTTCGGCCAGCGCTGAGGCCAGGCGGCACTTGGTCTAGGAGAAATCGGGCTTTCCAGCCCCGGCCCGGACCGTTCTTCCCACACCCGGTTCTGCCACTTTCTTAGCTTTTTAAAGGATTTTCCTCCCTCCACCCGAACCTCTAGGGTTTATTTTCCTCCAGCTGCCAAAGACCTTGCTTCCCAGCCTGTTCTCCCCCTTCCAGCCTGCCTATTGCAGCCCGGATTCAAGCGCGGCCGGTGTCGCTGCCCTTGTGCTAGAGGTAGTGCTCTCCGGGAAGGCTCCAGGAGGGAAAGGATGGCATTCTGGTAACACGATTTAATAAGTCAAATTGCATTATTAAAGTCACGAAGGTTTCCTGGACGCGCAGAAGCCCACTGACAGGTTTTCTTGTGCTTTGATAGATTTAGTGCTATTTCGGTACACTTCTCCCTCCCATGCAGTAGCTAAGACTTGAAGATTTAAGATCGTACACCTCTAGGCGATTCAGAGCCTACTCCCGGAGCAGCTAATACACTTCGTGATTGATTTCCCCGCTGAGATGTTTCCCGTTTCAGCCCTGTGAGAAACCTCTCTCCACTGTCGGCACACTGCTGGTGTCCTCGCCGCATCCCGCAAGGCAGCGAGGAGAAGTCGGAACCTCAGTGAGGTTTTCCCTTTTGGAAAATATCTTTCCTGCCCAATGCGCCTCAAGAAAAGTTTTAAACTGAAGGATCCTTTCCGTGTGCCCGAGTGGCGAGGCTGCACCGAGTCATCGCGGTGCGGTGGGGCAAAAATACCCAACCTAAGCGCAGGCGGAGTCACTCTGCGTGTGGGGACCTCGCTGTCTCCAGCTGCCAGGCTCCGAGCCTGGACGGGGACAGCGGCGGGCCCCCAGCCCTCACTGCAAGGGCATCTCACTCGACCCTTAACGCTGCCTCCTTTCCGAAAACCACCATTACTTCTTTATTCATTTCTCAAAGCAGATTTTTTTTTCCTTTTCTTTATTTTTTTCCCTTCCGGAGCCCTCCCGGTTTTAGCCACTAAGCAAACTCAGGACGGAATTGATAGCTGTTCTTTACGGGATGGAAAGGGTTAATCGTTGCTGTCGATTTGGGGTTTGGGTTGGTTTTGTTGTTGCTGCTTTTTTTTTTTTCTTCCCTCGAACGCATACAATCTCATTTGAGCCCCTCAAAGTGGTGAAAGGTAATGATTGCTACGTAGAGCCACCGACTTTTAGTAGGCTCCCCAAGCCCTCTTCCCAAAAGTAAATATATAAGAAGAGGGGAAAAAAAAAAAAAAGAGCAAGAAAAAAAAAAAACATAAAATTAACATATACTTTTGGAATTGTCTCAAATACGTACAAATCCCGTTTTATGTCTTCCCATTCACGTGTATATTGATATCATAAAAGAGAAATCCTTCAGAGAGGTTTTTCTCTCAATACCTTATTCACTGAAACTGGCAGTTCCACTCATTATTCCACTCCCTTAAACCCGATTCTGATGCTGGCTAAATATAGAGCTTCACCTTCCTGGGAACGCGAATCGAATACACAGTAAGCAAATCAGTAGCACAGGAGGGGGAAAAAAAACCTTGATCAAAGCCCTCCTTTTCTTCCCAATCCTGGTTTGTTGGGGCGGAGACAGGTCTCTCACTTATTGCACATCATTTGCAAAAATCA
This sequence comes from Anser anser, assembly GCF_964211835.1. NCBI lineage: Eukaryota > Metazoa > Chordata > Aves > Anseriformes > Anatidae > Anser > Anser anser. The sequence continues at coordinate 71,039,213 of NC_139723.1, read as the reverse complement.
AGCTTAAAATGCAATAACCTCTCCCAGAAGTAGTAGTTAAAATAAAAAAAAAAAAAAAGTTATGGGATGGGGTTTTAATAGAATTAAAAATACTGAATTATTTTCAAGTAAAGGTGAAACGCTGGAAAATAAAATGCTTTCTTTCAGAGTTGGGGGTGTGTGTATTTTTAATCAGACTACATTTTTTAAATGGGAATGCAGACATCCACGGGGAAAAATGCACAAGACGGAGAACGGAAAAACACCTTCCCCGCTTCAGCCTCTCCCACAGAATCCGTGGATGCTGTTCTCGATCACTGGGATGCCTCTTTATTTTTTAATTACCACGAACCTTTTGCTAGCCCGCAGCCCGCGAGGTCACCCGGGGAGAGGGGGGTCGGCATTCTCCGTGCAGCGGCGGGGCGGAATACCGTGCAGAATACCGGGACGGAAAGGCACAAAAGGTCAGAAACGCGCCCACCGCGCGGGGCCGCGGCCGGTCGCCCCGTGGCCAGCAGAGGTCGCCGCGGTGCCCGCCGCGCCGCCCGCTTGCGCGCAGCCTGCGCGCCCCGGCGCCGGCAAAGGCCGGCTGGGAAAGGGGCCGCCGGCCGGGGACCGACCCACGCGGAGGGTTGCGCGCTTCCCGTGTCCGCAGCCCCCCGCCACGCTGCTCACGCCCAGCACCGCATCTCGCATCTCCGCGGGCGGCGGGGATGCGCACATTGAGGCCCTGCCGGGGAGCGGCCGCACGGAGACAGGGAGTGCTCGCCGGGGGTGCTGCGGGCTGCGGAGCACGGGGAGGGGGTGCCGGGGGTGTGGGTCACGGCGGTGCTTCCCCAGCCCGCTCCCCAAGACCCCTCAGTGTCGATGTGAGCGAAGGTGCCCATTTCCAAAGGTTTTCCCCAAACACGTGCCGGGCTTGCCAGGAGCTGCCAGCATCAGCAGTAATTCTTGATAATTGCTTTTTGGTTTACTCAGCTAAAACACAGAATTATAAACTACATCAATAGGTAGCCTCTTATATACGTATGTATACGCATATACGTAACTACACACATGTATGTGTAATACCAGTTTCTTGGAAGTAGAAGCGATCGTCTTGCAGAGTTGCATTTCCCAATGTTTATCTAGACGTCGAATATGTAAAGTGTGTGTGTGTTTGCAACCATATCTTTACCTCCTGACACTATCCTGAGATCATTTAAGACAGCTTAGTTATCTCTACAAGTGGCAACGCTGAGTCCCACTTCTTGTTTGAAATAAAGCTGGAGGGTGTGTTTGCTCCCTCAGCTTTGCAAAGGAAAACATCTTGCAAACTAAGTTAGGACTGTTGTTTAGCAGCTGTCTCACCAGCAGATGCAAGTTTCAGAACTTTTTCTTGTCTATTTCATTGCAGCCAGACTTCGCTGCGGGAAGATATTCCGTATGAATATGGCTCTGCCTCTTTTTCACCCAAACTCTAGCCTCGTTGGTTGCCTTTAAAAAAAAAAAAATGGTGCCTGAAAAAAAAAATCCTGATGAGTAGTGATTGGAGGGCACTTACACACTACGTTGATGAGGGCGGTGTAACACCCCATATGGAACAGAACACAAAAATGGGATCTAAACAAACTCCAAATGGGACTTTTAAGATGGGTGTGGGTGTGTGGATTCAGATGGTTCTGGAGTGCACAGGCTGGGGAGCGGCTGCAGCTCTGCGCACAGACTAAAGGAGATGCAGTGGGTAGACTAAGCCCTTTGCAAAACACACAGAAGGAAATCCGTGCCCACGGGAAGGTAGCATTTTGCCTGGTTCGGGAAGCTTTCAGATAACCGCCAGCTGCAGCCAGCAGCCCCCCGGGGACCGGTGCACGGCAAAGCGAACTGTCGGGTGCTCTGCGCCGGTGCGCAGCCGGGGGCGCGGGTATCGCACTGCGCCGTGCCTCGACGCGGATCCGAGCATCCCACACTTCCTCTGGGGGCCAGCGCCACGCAAATGGCGTGTTTTAAGGGATTCTCCAAGGGGAAAGACAGAAGTTCTTCACTGTTCTGTGTGAATCTCCGTTCTCGGCCAAGCTAGGAAACCGCCTAAACACAAGATGCATTTCTATTTACAGATAGGGGGGAAAGAGAGGGAGAGAAGGAAAGAAAGGAAAAGGATCTAAAAGGGACTGGAAAACATAAATAGAACGGAGGGAGTGTTTAGAGACAATTTAAGGTAAATATTTGTACCTGCTTCGATCTCGTGTTTAACAGAAATACATGAAGCTTTTATCCACGGTTTTAAGAGAGAAGGAGGCTGGAGGAAAACATAAACAATCCCATTTTGCGGCTGGGGCCATGCCCAGCCAGCCAGCCTGCCCTCCCTGCGCAGGGGAGCGTCGCCTGGGCGAGCCAGAGCGGTGGCGGCTCCCGCCTGGGAAAGATAAACGCTCGGGTAGGAAATAGCCGGATTAACACCACCCTCCCCTCAAACATGTATATACGCGTACGTACGCATTGTATATATATATATATATTATATATATATATGGGAATGGTAAATACGGCACGGCGAGCCCGCCAGGGGGAAGGGGTGGAGGAGCCCGAGCGGGGCCGGGAAGGAAAATGAAAGGTGTGACGGGAGATAAGCGGCAGGGATGGAGGAGAGCGACAGGCAGAAAGTATAAAGGGAAATACAAATGAGGAGCGAGGAAAAGTTGCCTGCGAGAGCCCCACGCCGGGGCCGCCGCGCCGCCGGGCGCTGAAATATGATAATAAGGGCAGCTGCGCCGCGCCGCCCGCAGCCAATGGGCGCCGCGCAGCCGTGACGTCCCCGCGCATGACGTCAGACCAATGGCGAGCGGGCTGAGTTGGAGCAGAGAAGTTTGAGTAAGAGATAAGGGCGAGGCGAGCGCCCGAGCCGCCAGCGCCCAGTCCGGCACCGTCGCGCCGCCGCATCGCACCGCGCCGCACCGCACCGCAACGCACCGCGCAGTTACCGCACCGCGCGGCCGGACCCCGCCGCGCACCTGGTGCCACGCGCCCACTTCTCTCTCCGCAGCCCTGACAGTATCTCCCACGCCGGTTGTGTTTTTGTTTTGCCTTTTTTTTTTTCCCAGTCTCTATTTTTTTTCCTTTTATACTACTTCTGATTTTTTATTATTTTATTTTTATTTTTATTTTTTAGCGACAGCTCTCAAACCTACTTTGGGGTCTTAAAACGAAACCGTACACCATTTCACTGTGGACATTACACCCTCTTACAGATATGGGAGACATGGGAGACCCACCAAAAAGTAAGGCGGAATTTTTACCGTTGTTGGAATAAATGCGCTGTCTATTGTAATCGTCTCAGGCAGGCGAGCTGAACTTCATTTGAATGATAGAGAAGGTGCCTTTGTTGCCATGCCTGCATGCTTGCTGTGTTTTAACCTCGTAGCCTTGTATGTTAATAGCCTAGGGTCCTGCTCTTTTTTAAAGTTTGAGGAGCAGGCAGTGTTTTAATGGGCTCTCCAACCACGGAGCCTTAAATTCTCTTCGTGATAGACTACGGCGAGGCAGTCTGACTATCCAGCACCTAGTTCGTCTAGGGGAATTAGCATTAGACTTGCAAAAGAGAGCAAGTGACAACCTTAATGATGCTTGTTCTTGCTAACAGCCTCGAGCCCCCTCTTCTATGGCAAAGGGCTGAACGGGAAGCTCAGCAGCCACGCATTCAACGTTTCCAATCAGAGCCTCTTAAAAAATTAAATGTAATGTGTAGGTACTCTCCCCGTAAGGAAAGGAAGCCGAACGAGCAAACAATAAAATAAAAATAAAACAAAGATGAAGTTTGGAGTTTTGATTCTCTGTGAGGCTCTTGAAATGAGGACCTTCACCCCGAAGACTGTTCACATCTGCATTTTAACATATGTTCCGCCTCCTTACTAAACGAGGCAAGGTTTTGATGGCACGCTTCAATTACCATCCAAAAGTGTAATACTCTTAAAAAAAAAAAAAACCCTCAGAGTACGCCCTATAAGGGAACGACACTAGAAGTGTGTTTATCTCTGTAGGAGAGTAAACGGTTAGTCAATCATGTATTTATTTTCATTTCAGAAAAACGCCTGATTTCCCTATGTGTTGGTTGCGGCAATCAAATTCACGATCAGTATATTCTAAGGGTTTCTCCGGATTTGGAATGGCATGCGGCGTGTTTGAAGTGTGCAGAGTGTAATCAGTATTTGGACGAGACCTGTACGTGCTTTGTTAGGGATGGCAAAACCTACTGTAAAAGAGATTATATCAGGTACGCCGTTTACATTGTTTAATTCTTCCGTGAGAATTTTTTTTTTTTTTTAACTTTTATACATCTAACAGAAGTAGGGAGAGGAAAAAGAGTGAGTAAGAGGGCAAAAAGACAATTGCTGTATTTTAAATGATTTTCCAAAGGTAGACAGACGGGGGGGGGGGAGGGGGAGTTCTAATCTTCAAGCTTTTTATTTCACAAATTCAAATGCAAATCTCTGTATAAACAAAACCACACTCAGAAACAGCTAGCGACTCTGTGGGACCTTCCTGAGGACTTTGGCAACGTATCCTGTGATTCTAACAAAGTGGGAAATCGTAGGTAAGGGAGAATGTTTTCAATAGCGTAGAATTATGGGCAACGCAGAACTGAGCACTTTCTAACATAGCCTGAAAACGTATATGTGTGTTTTTGCAAAGGCGTAGTGGCACTCAAAAGAAAACCACTTCAAGCATTTATGCCGTAAAAATAAATACACGGGGAAAAAAAAAATAAACTAGGCCTATTAAAAAACAAATAGGTAAAAGAAAAGAAAACACACTGAAGTTTCCTTCAGAATGAAGAAAGCTTTTATGGGAAGGTTAAAACCTAGACTGAAACGTTTCTTCGTTAAAATAACTGACATTTAATCTTTTTAAATATTAACCCCTTTGGTGATATCTGACTGCCTTTTCTTTCTTATCTTATCTGTACTGATGAATTAGACAGAGCAGATCAAATTGCCCATCATCTGTTCGCGAACAATTGGGTATATTTAGATAATGGAACCGCTTCCTTCCTCACATTAAAATCTGGTAACTGATAAAATGTGAGAGTTGCCAATCCTGACACTATAGAGAAACCAAAGCGGGAATTTCGAGAGTGTTTATTATTCTCCTCGGTCATACTGATCCGTTTCGGTGTCTTCTACTGGGCTTGAAAAAACCGAACTTTGACACAGAGGTAGGGACAGTATTTTTATGTTTTATTCTTTTTTCGGAAAGTTTTGGGAACAAGTACCTACCTACCCACTCTCCTAAGATACCTTCTCTAGTTTCTTTGTAATTCTGAATTGAAATAAAACGGTTGAGTCTTTTCTTCTCCAGTACACAATTCATAACCTGATCATTTGTACAAGCCATGTCGTGAGGTTATTCTCAAAGTTTTACTATTGCAAAGAACAGCCCTATTATTATTACTATTATTATTATTATTATCTTCTTTCAATCACACTTTGGAGATGCGCTATTAAGCGTCACCCTTTCACAAGTTTCAAATGAAAGGAAAACATTTTGGACTGAGATGTGCTCTCTTACCTCCTGCAAGAACTCAGCAGGAGAAATTTAAACAACAACAACAAAATGTAAGTCTTTTAAGTTTTGGTGCAGTACACTTCATTTGCTACAGTTTTAAAAGTAAGTTGGCCATTATGTGCAAGTCGGCTTTGAATTAGACCATGAGCATAATCTATAATTGTCAGGCATGTGGGCAACACCCTCCAACTTCTGTACCTATTAATGCATACACTCTGCTCTTTTGTAGTTTAGCAGTTTTACAGTTTGCTGTTGTTGTTTCTCAAAACATTATAATTTGCAAATTATATGAATGTAAGGTGAATACATGTCTATAGGCATAGAAGCTAAATAAGTGTGTATATAAACATGTACACACAAGTATACATTACAGGCTGTATCGCTAATGAAGTGTACTGGTGAGGAAATGGGTGTGAATGAATATTAGCTCAGTTTTAATAGCAGCTTTTACAGTTCCGTGAATTGCATTCACGTTTGTGTGTGTGCATCTGTGCGATTTGCGGAAAGATTCTTAATTTTACTTAATACCAAAGAGGCTGGCAAAGGAGTACTGGGTGGCAGCCGAGAGACTGCAGTTATAGACACCGGAGTTGGAACATTTTCTCCTTCTCATCTACCGATGGGTGAGCTGTCCCCCTCTCCTCCACGGCAGACGAGGAACCCGCCACCCCCTCCAGCCAGTAACCCCAGAAACGCAGTATTTTCTGTGGGGGGGCTGTCGGCTAGAGGTTGCCTTTTCACTCGTGCTGTAGGGCTTCGGCCCTGGTTCAAGGTGGGAGAAAGTAGGAGGGGAGAAGGAGCCGTGAGGTTGGCTTGCAGAGCCAGAGCATCGAGAATGCCTTTTAGCAGGGGGCGGGGGAGGGGAGTTGCACTGCTACATGTGTGAGTGTGCATGTAAATAAGGATATAAGGGGGTGTGTGTGCCTTTAGCTGTTACATAAAATGAACCTGGCGAGAGAGGGGAAGGGGAAGACCCCCGGCCGCCGGCAGAGCCGCGTCCCGGAGGCTACGCCGGCGGGAGCTCGGCCACGCGTTAAGCGGCAGAAGTCCTGAGGGGGTTTCTCGATAATAATAATAATAATAATAATAATAATAATAATAATAATAATAACAACAACAACAACAACAACGTCACTTGGCGAGGCAGGCCTCTTTGGGTGTGTGGAGTGGGTGTCAGCCTCGACTGTTCCACGTGTGCCCGTGCGGGACGGTTCAGCTCGGGCCAGTCCAGGTCAGGTCCCCCCACCGCGACGGCCGGCGTGAGAGCACAGACGCCCCCTGGCCCCGAGCAGTCCGGGATCTGGGGTGGGAGGTCGGCGTCTCACCGGGAGAGAGGGGTCTTTTTTTGTTTTCTTCCTCCAACGCTTCCGTCCGTTCTCCTTGCCCACCGCCGTGTCTGAGTCCCCGCCACCTTTTATTGCGGGGGGCGAGGGGGAGGGGGAAGGGGGTAATCAGCGCACCGCCAGCAGCAGAATCCGTTTTATTCCTTTGCCCTTCTGGCTCCCGTATTTTCAAGCCTTATTTACCTTCTGTGCTGCGCGTGGCGCGGCTACGCGGGGCCACGGGGCTGCCCACGACAGCGAGTGAAAACCTCTCTCTTTCTTTTTTCCCTTCCTTCCCCCCTCCCTCCCTATTCCTCGCCCTCCCCTTTCCCCCACCCCGTGCTCTCCCTCCTTCCCTCCCGTCTCCTTCTCTCTGGGCTGGGCCCTGCTCAGGTTATACGGCATCAAGTGCGCCAAGTGCAGCATCGGCTTCAGCAAGAATGACTTCGTGATGCGCGCCCGCGCCAAGGTGTACCACATCGAGTGTTTCCGCTGCGTGGCCTGCAGCCGCCAGCTCATCCCCGGCGATGAATTCGCGCTGCGGGAGGACGGCCTCTTCTGCCGGGCGGACCACGACGTGGTTGAGCGGGCCAGCATGGGCGCCGGGGACCCCCTCAGCCCCCTGCACCCCGCCCGGCCGCTGCAGATGGCAGGTACCACCCGCGTATGGCGCCCGGAGGGAGCCGCGGGGTTTGAGGGGCTCCGCTCCTCCCAGCCTGCGCGCCCGCGGAGCGCCACCGGTCCGGCTGCCGACACCTGCGCGGGGGTCGCGACCCACAGCATCCCCCCCTCCGCCCGCCTGCATCCTCCGACGGCCGAGCAGCGGCTGCGGGATCTCCCCCTCCCCGAGCCCCCGACGGCCGGGAGCAGGTCTGCGGCGCGGACCCCTCTGAGGCCGGTCCTCCGGAGCACGGGGAAAAGCTGCTTGAGGCACTGGTGGAAGCGGGGGCCGAACAGAGATAGACTTCATAACTACAGGCGAGCACTTAGGCTGTAATTTAAAACTGTCAACAAGCTAATCTTCAGTAATTGCCTTTTAAAGTGACTCTGCCGTCTTGAAACGTTTTATGTGATTTGATGAGAATTTCATCTTAAAACTCAGCATTGTCACTTCGCAGTCGAACCACCTTGCAACTTTACTTGCACTTTTAGTTCTCGTCATGTGCATCAGATAGTCAGGGACGCTTAGCAGAAGAAGGGGAACGTTTCTTAGAGACAAACAAGGCTCGATAAAATAATGTTGGCCGGCAGTGTTGCTGGGCACGTAACTATAACATGAAAGGTTATTTACAAACACTGCTTTGTTTAAATGGGCTAGTTTTCTGCTTCTGAGCATTTTTTTTTCAAGTGACATATCTATATGAAGGAAAAAAAAAAACACGTAATAGATAATTTCAGAATTTTAGAGAGGTTGTATGTGCTCTTTATGATGTGTTTGCACATGTCTTTGAAAGCATATTGTGTCTGCAGGTAAAATACTGCTAATATTTGAACCCTCCATATTATCTTCATCGAATCATTGCTGATTTATTGTTATAATCAGAGAAGTCAGAAGCCCGGTGTACAAAAACGAGCAGTTTTGAATATTAAAAAGACAGGGGGTTAGGGAGAAGAAAAAAAAAGTAGCAATGTTTTTATTTTTCCCTTGACTGGGTCAAATTACATTTAGATAGCTACAGCTACTCAATACACAGAACTGCAGAATCACACGAGTACTTTTAGTTTTTGATGTGATGTTATACATTGGTTTGCATTTCTTGGCGGCTTTCTTAGTTGCCAGCTTTTCTCCGCTTTTAAATCGGTGAATTAATCTTTTTTTTTTTTTTCCTGTCTTTTTTTTTTTCTTTTAAGTATTCAACAAAAGTTGACATAAATTCACCTAACACCTCAACTTTCTAAGATAGACGCTCGTCTCCTGAGCTCGGGGACACAGGGCTCTCACAGGACTTCCCTCCGTGGTCACGGTGCGCGGATTTGGCTTGTTTTGCTTTAATTTGGAAGCACCAAACAGCCGGGAGCCGTTACACGTTATCGCGGCCTCTGGCTAAACTGAGATAGACTCAGTATACAAGAAGCAGACTCGAATCATGATTAATTTTTTAAAGTATTTTTTTATTATTTTTCGGGCCAAAAATCTGTTTCGGTGATTTGTCAGAACATAAATATATAAAACCCTCCCCCTCCTTTCCTAATGCACACACACCTTCGCAAACTAGCCCTCCCCTGTCTAGGCTCATACAGGTTCAAGCTTCTGTCATTAAGGGTTTAAGGGGGGGGGGGGGGTTGTTTTTGCAAATTAATTATCTGTGGAGTCAGAAATGTCAGTCCTGTCACTCTACCAGCGCATAAAGCAGAGGAGGCTGCAGGAGCTCGGGTAGAAGTGACTGCCTGAATGGCCTTTGAAAGGGGTTCATCCCCACCCCTCCCGCCTCCCCCTGTCCCACTGGCTTAGATTCAGAGCCCCTGCAGACTCCCTGTTTCCTACTCATGGGGATCCTATTCCTCCCTTCCCCTTCCCTTACAGCAGAACCTATCTCTGCCAGACAGCCAGCTCTGCGACCCCACGTCCACAAGCAGCCCGAAAAGACCACTCGAGTCCGGACTGTCCTCAATGAAAAACAGCTTCACACCTTGAGGACCTGCTATGCTGCCAACCCCAGACCCGACGCCCTCATGAAGGAGCAACTGGTGGAAATGACTGGCCTCAGCCCGAGGGTCATCAGGGTTTGGTTTCAAAACAAGCGGTGCAAGGACAAAAAGAGAAGCATCATGATGAAGCAACTTCAGCAACAGCAACCCAATGACAAAACTGTAAGTGCCTTCAGTCTCTGACCATGCACTGCCTTCCTTCCTAAAGAGAAACCCATAGACTAAGGCGAGCCTGGCCAGCTTCTGGGGCCGGTTGGGCGCTTTTGATTTTATGGGAGCTCCCTTAAAACAAACAAAATAGTACCGCTTAAATATTATCTGCTTTTTCTGCTCTCAGTGCAATTAAAACAGACTACAGCGAGAAGCAGATATAGGCTGCTCAAGCGAACACGTCTTTTTGTGGGGCTGAGGATTCGCAGTGGATTAGGCTAACTTCTATGCAGCATGAATTGCGACCTGCGGAGCTTATGGGACGTAAAAAGCCCAGCCTTGTGTAATATTTATATTGCAAATGCAAAGGACTCCTTGAGGGAAAATGACGCATTCGCCCTCTTCAATGGTTTTACACAGGAGTAAACCCAGAAGTAAAACCCATGAGTGAAAGGGAAATTTGATGTATTTCCTTAGCACTTTATATGCTACAATGTGTGCGTGTTTCTCGGTGCATTTAGTGTAAAAATAATAATAATAAAAAAAAAGGCAAAGTTTTTGCAATTACCGTCGTGTCTTCAGGTTATTTAATACATATATGGTTCTCGCATAGAAATATATAGAGTTCTTGTCTGCGGGCATAACGCAAGTGTGATGCAAACAAGCGGAAAGCGCTGGATTCAGCACAGCGAACTAGCTGTCTCCATTTTAAGCCAACTTTTTTTTTTTTTCTCTGCTGTTGTTGCTAGTCTACTTGAAGAAGAACCCGTTATTCTCTCTCTGTATATTGACTGACCTGAGAATGACTATTAATTCATAAGGCTGCCTAGTTAAGTGGAATTTAAGGAGTTTCATTTTACCGTGTTGGAATGCAATAAAACACGATGTTATTAACTCGCCTGAACAATCTATTCGTCGAGGCTTGGAGTTATTTTGTACACAGTGCCTGAACCACAGGGCATACTGGGGAGCTGGGGTTTCCCTTTTTAATATTTAGTTAGTTAGTTAGTTATTGCTTTTGAAAGAGCACGGTACTGGAGCTCCCCAGGTTTATCGTTCAGAGGATATACGATCCAGTTAAGGTCACGCAGAACAAAACCAGCCGGGATGCAAACTAGAAAGCGAGCATGATTAACCGTTTCTTGTGCCGAGCCATGCATGCATCGGCAGCCGAGACACTAACTGTTCGCGTTTTGAGGAGGCTGGGGGGGGCGGGGGGGGGGGGGGGGGGGGGAAGGGGGTAGCGGTAGGGAGGTTATGCCTTGAGAGAAATACGAGGATTAAAGGGAAAGAAAGTAAACTTCCAGTGTGATAAATGCAGCGGGATAGAAATGGACTGACCTAAAATAGAATAGAGTAAGACATTCACAGCAGATTAACAAAGTAAATACAAGCGACTGTATAGATAAGATAGAAAGCAGTTTATTGACTCAGCGCTCATATACAATAAAGTTAACCAAGCTTATTAACATCTTTTGCTGGGCTGTTTACAGAATATCCAAGGGATGACAGGAACTCCGATGGTGGCTGCTAGTCCGGAGAGACATGACGGTGGTTTACAGGCGAACCCGGTGGAGGTGCAGAGTTACCAGCCGCCCTGGAAAGTCCTGAGTGACTTCGCGTTGCAGAGTGACATAGACCAACCTGCTTTTCAGCAGCTAGTAAGTGTCGGTTCCCAGCCGGAGCAGTGGGGGAGTTCGCTAAACGGGCCGGCTACCCCCCAGCCCCTGCAGCTGGAGATGAGCAGTCCAGGCTAGCCGGGTTTTCCTGAAATTACGAGGTGGGCATTTTGGCACTCCGGAAATGAGGCGAATTAAACTGATTTCGCAGGGCTTGGTACAAAACGGACCACAGTGCACAGATCTTGTCGAGCTGAGTGCGAGCTGGATAAGGCCCGACCCAGATCTGCGTCTAACTCAGCTCGCACACCCCTGAAAACCGAGAGCTCCTCCATCTGAAATACTAAACTATTCCTCAGTGCCATTTAATTGTATGCACATTTCTGAAAGTAGTTTCCAAAAGTTGCCCCCCGCTCCCACATTGGGCCATTTTTGACCTTATAATATACAAGAGACTTAAAAACTATGGTTGCAATGTCAGCCTGTATCCTTCTTTTGTCCCACAAACACGAGCAGTTTAACTAAAATGTCGAATTTCTTGTTTTACTTATGTAAATCTCGGTATCACTTTATACTTCTCTATTTACATATATACACACAAATATATACATAACTAGAGCATACACTGTTGTGCTTCGGAAATAGAATTATTAGTACGTATTCACATTCAAAATTCAAACAATATAATGAACTGCCTTAAGCCAAAAGAAAACAGATATTTTTAAATAAATTCTGTTTTTAACTCAATTCCTTATGCCTACGTCATTTGGCAGCTCATATGGGACCATATCATCAACAATACTTAGGCCCAACCAGGTGAATTAAGGACAGAAGTTCAACCTTAACTCAATTTTCTGGCCTAAGTGTGTTAAAACCAGATCTTTAATATAATAAGGTATGTTGTGTATGTTTTTTCAGTGATTCTAAATAATATTTAATGACGAAACATTAATATACAGACCCTTCTTTGATCTGGTGGGATTTTTTTTCCGTACAAGTGATGGAAGATGAAGGTTTTCAGCCATGTCAGGAGACATTTTCAGACCTTTTCAGTTTAGTATCACAATCCTTTGCAGGGTTCCCGTTTTATTTATTTATTTATTTATTTATTTTTTCCTGCCAAGTGGCAGGCTGCAGCCTGCTTGCCTCCCCTGGCAGCCTAGGCTCACTCAGCAAACTGCAGCAGAGAAGCAGGGTTGTTTGCACCATCTTACCTTGAGTGACCACCAATTTTCCTGCTTTAATCAAGCTGTCAAGCAGACACAAGAAAAACTGATCTCCTTCAGTTGCCTCATTTATTGTGTCTTAACAGAATAGGATACTTCTAAAACCTTAGAAAGATCTTTTTTTTTTTTTAAGGGGTAGGTCTAAAAAAAGGCATGGTGGAAGATAGGCCAAATATATGCACATACATAGATGGATAATGCAATAGATAGATAGATGAATATTGATGTACATTGTGCATAGTGTCTGACGCTGAAAAGAGATAAAATAAAGGATTGTGGATAGAACAGACATCGACCATCCAAGGCACTTCTCTAATCTGGAAAGGGCCTTAATCGCAGGATCGCCCAGCTAAATAGGTGCCAAAGAAATGTGTTTGGATTAACAAACTTCCATCCTTCACATTAGGCCTTTTCCCAGCACTTCTCCTAAATTAGCAGGAGCTGTGGAGCACATTAGGATGGAGAAGCGTAACCTTCTTTGTCGAACTGACTATTGTTAAAAGAGATACCAACTTTCAAATCACAAGTGAAATAGGATGGCTTGTTTCAAAAGCTTTCTTCTCCTGGATGCTTCTTCCAGGTTTATTTTAATATGTGCACAAAGGGGGAAAAGAGTAACCTTGCAGTTTTGTGTCAAAAAACACATGCATTCTTAAATAATTGAAAAGAACATCCTGTTGGGATCATCACTCTTGCAAGACATGGAAGAAGGCCTCACTGTTAAGGTTGTTTGCTTTTTTTTTTTCCCAGTCTTTTTTTTTTTTTTTCCTTCGTGATTTGCCTAAGTCCTGAAGAAGATTCCTATGAAGTCAGTGGGGAAATTAAACAAGACAACAGTGACACACACTCCCATGGAAATGTATCTGGCCATTCAGCTGCATGCCTGTATATTTATTTTTGTATTTTTCTTTGCCTTGGCCTGCAGCTTTTCTTTGATTGTTACAAATGTAATATATATATATATATATTTTTTCCCCAGGTTAATTTCTCAGAGGGAGGACCAGGTTCCAACTCTACTGGAAGTGAAGTAGCATCAATGTCCTCTCAGCTCCCAGATACACCCAACAGCATGGTAGCCAGCCCTATTGAGGCATGAAGAACGTTCATTCAGATTTCTGTTGTTGTTGTTTCTGCCCTTGCCCTCACCTCTGTTGGAGAGAGTGGGAAAATGATCGCATTGGGACTCTGAAATTTAGTGGGGAAAAGTATTTAACAGCCCTGTAAAGGAACCACTCCATGAAATGAATGGAATCATGTTTGAAAAGACAAGGTAATATGGTAGCAACACTGTGAAGACAATCATGGGATCTTACTAGAATAAATATTAAAACAACAACAACAACAAACAACAACAAAAGCAAAACAAAACAAAAAAGAAACAAAAACAAAACAAAAAACACTATTCAGTGTTCTTAAGGGGATAAAAAAAGACATTTTCAAAACGTAGAGGATTTGTACTCATGGATCTCAGAGAGAAAAAAAAAAAGTGAAAAAAAATTATCTTTTCCTTTGACTGCACGTCTTAGAGAGAAACCAAGGTAGAGGGACTTTCTATCGAGTCCCTCCTAATCCGAATGGTGCTGTTTCTATATTGGTCATTGCCTTGCCAAAAGGAGCTCCAGTAGGTTTTCCATCATCACAAAAGAGACGATTTAGCCCTGCATTGTTGAAAGATTAATTGCAGGAAGGTGGAGCTGCATTGGTTTGCAATGTTGTTTTTAGTTGACTCTTAACAAGGGGTTGTTTCCTGGGTCTCTTATAGCATGTACTGTAGCGGAGTTTTGTTTTTTGTTTGGTTGAGATCCATCCTCTATCAAGTCTGAAGCGATTAAAAATAGGTTTTTGAATTACTCTTTAAAAACCAATTTATAAAAGCATTGCAACAAGGTATACCTCTATTTTGCCACAAAGCGTCTCGGGATTGTGTTTGAAATGTGTCCGTCCAAGAACCTTCCCCCGCCCCAAAGATGTGTATAGTTACTGGTTAAAACGACTGTTTTCTCTCTGTTACTCTCTCTTTCTCTCTTCCTCTTTCTCTCTCTCTCTCTTTCTCTCTCTCTCTCTTTCTCTCTCTCTCTTTCTCTCTCTCTCTTTCTCTCTCTCTCTCTCACTAAATAAAGAGAAAAAAAAAAGCAAAAAAAAAAAAGCAAAAGAAAAGGAAAAGGAAAAAAACACCAACCTTTTTTGTTTGCTCTTGCATTGCAAAATTATAAAGTAATTTATTATTTATTATCGGAAGACTTGCCACTTTTCATGTCATTTGATTCTATTTTTTTTGTTTGCTGAAGTAAAAGAAAAAAGAAAAAAGAAAAAAAAAGAAAAGGTTGTACCGTGGTCTTTGAATTATATGTCTAATTCTATGTGGTTTTGTCTTTTTTTTTTTTTCTTAAATATTATGTGAAATAAAAGCGCCATATGTAGAATAATTATATCTTCAGGACTATTTCACTAAATAAACGTTTGGAATAGAGAAAATAATAATATTAATATTAAATAATGAACAAAGTTCCCTCTTAAATATTTGCAAGTTAGCAGCTAAAATACCTGAAATAAAATATTGCATGCAAAGCAGGTCGTTAGTGAATACAAGAAGTGTAATATTTTATTGCAAGTATTAACGACCGGCTTGTAAATTTCCGTTTCAACAACTATATCAGGGCTAGTTGGATGCCTTAGCTTTCAATCGATAACATTAGAAACTCTCTTGTTCTCCCCCTCCCCCTATCCCTTACCCTTAAAAGTGATATTACTCTAGGCATGATCTGACATAATGTTAAGAAGTCTAAAGAACCAGGAGCTCAGGCTTTTTTCTGAGTTCTATTATTTTTTAAAAATAATAAAAAGAAAGTGCTGTATACCAAAGCCTCGTTGTTGAGATTGTTAAAGTGACCTGTACTTTAAGTATAAGCTCCTGATAAAAGGGACGCTTTTTGCTTAACAAGTCAAGTATGACCATTATTTATCAGTGTCTGCTGTCAAAACGATTGAAAAAATGCTGCAGAAGGAGTAGAATGAGGGATATTGCTGTGAAATTGCACGATCGGTATTCCTTATTTTCTGTCGACTTCCCTCTCTTCACTGCCTCTTTTCTTCCTTTTTTAATTTGCGGGGGAGAGGGTGGTGAAAGCTAGAAACGTGGGCAAGTTCTTGGGGAAAAGTAGAAAGAAGAAGAAAAAAATATTGGAGAGGGTCGTTTTTGTTCCAATCCAAGTGTTCCCTAGTGCTCCCGGCCAGCACAAGACAAACGCTCACTTTAAAAAATCCTTAAAGACTGGAATATACAGAGATTTTTAGTGTGACCAGGACAAGTTGGTTTGCATGACAGTTACTCCAAAGCCTAATGTTTTCTTAACATAACCTTCTTTTTCCTCCCTCCTCCCCATCTCAGCCCACCCTGAGCAAGCTCAGCTATAGAGATAAACCACTTCGTCAGTAGAAAATAAAATAATAATAATAATAATAATAATAATAATAATAAAGGTTAAAAGCCTCATACAAGGATTTCAATCATCCTGATTAGAAACTGGATTCATTTTGTATGCTCAAGTGTAATACATTTTTGAGTACTTGATAAATATTTAAATAAATATGAAATCTACCTTAAACTGTGTGACCAGTAACGGTTGTGTTTTCATGCAGGATCAGAGGCTTGGTACGACACTTCGGGGGGCGGGAGGGAGAAAGGGTGTCATTTCTACACGGTGGTCCGACGTGTAAATTGTCTGAATTGCTCTTATTGGTGATGTTGTTAGGGGGGGAGACGGGGTCTCCGACTCGGGGCGGGGGTCTTTAATTGGCGCAAAGTCAGGGCAAAACTGCGGCCTTTGCTTTCGCGCCCCGGCTGGCGCGTAGGTGGGAAGCGCGGCCGCTCCGCGAGAGTCATGCGCGGGCTCCCAACTTGTGAGGGCGCATAGCTGAGGCCTCCTGACAGGACCTTGGGGCAGGTGAAGATCTGCTGTCCCCGAGGGCCGCATTTCGGCTGCCGCTCCCGCCTCTGCTTGCGCGGGGGACGGAGCTCATCCCTGCGTGGGGCAGGGGCCGGGGCCGCGCAGCGCTGCGCGGAGCCCCGCGGGCCCGCCGCACCCTGCTGTAGGCCGGGGCCGCCGCCGAGATACGCGGTCCACCGGGGGGCAAAGGGCTTTGCATATGGACTGGCAAGGGAGAGACCTGCTCCTCGAAGCGTACACGGCATTGCGGGGTCGGGGAGCTGCAGCTGAGCTCTGGCTCCGGTCGTGCAGCTGGTGGCGGTCCCACGGTCGGGATGTGTCCGCACCCGCTCCCACCGCGGGGCTCCCTGGCTACGCCCCACGGAAAGCCTGCTGCCCTCACAAGCCCACCCACCCCCTCGAGGCTTGCGAGGGGCCTGCGGTCGCTCTTGACGTGGCCGCCCTGGGGTCTCGGGTTCGACGCCGTGGGGCTCGTCCCCCCGCTCCGGGTGCTCTGCTGCGCGGCCCTGAGGCCCCAGGGTCATGCCAGAGCCTCCCCCAGAAACTTCAGTGAAGCACACCTCGTCTTATTATACAGTTATTTCTTATGCTCGCGTGTGTATTCCTTGATGGTCTTCCGTTCCCCTTTCCTTTTCATATATTTGTGGAATATTTCTTCCCTCCCCCAAAACTTTGAATTTTTCCTCTCTGGAACAAATAGAGACACGCTTTCGAGCCGTCCCTCCTAGTGCCTTCAGG
The DNA here is from genome assembly GCF_964211835.1 of Anser anser. Classification (NCBI taxonomy): domain Eukaryota; kingdom Metazoa; phylum Chordata; class Aves; order Anseriformes; family Anatidae; genus Anser; species Anser anser. The sequence continues at coordinate 71,022,042 of NC_139723.1, read as the reverse complement.
AGAACACCCTTCCTGAGCTCGAGCAGCAGTATTTGTGCAAGAGAGAGAAAACATCCTCTTTATGAAATACGTGTACTTATGGTGCTCTGTGGAGGTCCCTGAGCTGGTCACCGCTTTTTCCCACACGGGGAGGGTGGCAATTAACATTCCCAGCTCCGCTGTTTTCTTCGTGCTGCAGCCCATCTTAGCGATGGCAAATAAGGTCTGTTAAAGCCTGCTATCATTTCTATGCGAATTTTGTTTGCACACACAGAAGCCAATGTTCAAACTCTTCTCATTTCATTATTTGTGCCAGGTTAATTAACTCTCAGCATCTCCAGCCAACGCAGGAGTGAGAACGCTGAAACCGGGGGTGTGAATTCCAAAGCAGAGATCAGACGAACATCTACACGGTAAGTGATTGCTTTTATATACGTATGCCTAAATAGATATTGATAAATCCACGCTGGATCACCCAAAAGCGGCAGTGAGGAGGAACGGCCGGCTTGGGGAGGACTCGCTTGGCAGCGCTGCTGCCCGCCGCAGCCTGAGCGCACCACCGGGACGGAGCCCCTCAGGGGTCCGGGTTGCCGGTACCGGGCGGGTGTCACGGGCACGGCCCGTGCTCGCCCGTCTGCATGCCTGAAGCGCCGGCAGCGTTTTACGGTGCGAGGTGCCGCTGCTGAGCTCTTTGGGCGCTTCTGCGGAGCTGTAAGTAGTTAATAAAGGGGCTGGGAAGAGATCCTGTTTACTGATTGTTCCTGATTGTTGTTTTCTTGATAACAGAGCAAGCCACTGAATGACTGTTTGAGCTCAGGCGCCACAAACATAAACTTAACAGCTCCCAGTGTGCCGGCCCTGCTGGAGGATCACTCCTCACCTCCCGGGACTTGTGAAGTGCAGCCGGAGAAGGCAGCTCCCAAGGAGGCGGCGGGGAGGCAGGCTCGGGGGGGGGGGGGGGAGGCGGGGGAGGCTTGCTCTGTGACCAAGCTTTCCGTATCTGCTGTCCTTAGTCGGAGAAAGGGGTGCAAAAGTAATCGGTGACTTTCCCCGAGGCTTCTGCCCGTGACGGAGGTCGGGGCAGGGTCCGGTGCGTCTCTCTTCACAGCGTCCTAGCCGGAAGGTGCGGCATTTGCATCAGGCGGCTGTTTCGTTTTACCGAATTTTATTGCTGCGGCAAAGCCGCACCGCACAAGTGCTCGGGGCTTGGCCGGTGCCGGGGAGGGAGAGCGGCGGAGGCGGGGGAGCCGCGCAGCATCTGCCCCCGGCCGCATCGCCCAGGACCCGAGAGCGGCAGCACCGGGGAGGCCTCCCCACCGCTTTTGGGGCTGCACTGACTACCTGTAGCTCCGGATTTCTCCATTGGCGGCGGGGAGGGAGTTGTGGGGAGAAGGAAGGAGAAAGGTTGCAAAACAGGACTTTTTTTTTTTTTTTCCTCCCCCCAACCCCCCCCCTTTTTTTTTTTTTTCTTTTCTTTTCTTTTCTTTTCTTTTCTTTTCTTTTCTTTTCTTTTCTTTTCTTTTCTTTTCTTTTCTTTTCTTTTCTTTTCTTTTCTTTTCTTTTCTTTTCTTTTCTTTTCTTTTCTTTTCTTTTCTTTTCTTTTCTTTTCTTTTCTTTTCTTTTCTTTTCTTTTCTTTTCTTTTCTTTTCTTTTCTTTTCTTTTCTTTTCTTTTCTTTTCTTTTCTTTTCTTTTCTTTTCTTTTCTTTTCTTTTCTTTTCTTTTCTTTTCTTTTCTTTTCTTTTCTTTTCTTTTCTTTTCTTTTCTTTTCTTTTCTTTTCTTTTCTTTTCTTTTTTCCAGGCTGACAAAACAGAGCAAGGTGTGTTTGGTGGAGAGAGGGAGGGCAAGTTTTCCAGAAATAAGTGAGACAGCTCAAAGCAGAGCTCGGCTCCTATCTTGAGGCGGCAGCGGGAAGAGGAAAATACGGTGTTACTGTGGCTTTTCTTTGGGAGGGCTGTTCAGGTCGGTAGATCTCCAAGGCTAATCCAAACAACCCGTTTGACTTGTGAGGTCCGGAGTCTAGACAGAGCTGGTGGCTCGGCGGCTCCTTATCTGGTTTTGGAATCAGCCAAAAGAGACTTTTCTTAATGTCCACAGCAGCACTGGGATCTGCCGGGGCCGGGGAGCCACCGCACCTCGCAGACAGGACAACAAATACACTCACCACCTGGAGGCTTTACAGCCCGCTTTGTTGTTCCCGAGTCCTGCCTCGCCCCGTGCCCTCGGCCGCCAGGCAGGGGTAACCCTCGTCCCCCAAGCTGTTTAACACAACATAGACCCCGCTGCTCGCTCTGTCGTCCCCCGGGCAGTGAAATGCCACCTCCATAGCAGGATGGGACAGCTGGCAGTTTTTCCCAGCTTTGGGACTACACCTTGAAAGGGTTCGAAGTACTGGTTCTCTCTCTCTCTCTCATTCTTTCTTTCTTCCTTTCTCTCTCTCCATCCCTCCTTGCCTCTTTCCCTCTTTCTTTCTGTCTCTCTCCCTTTCTTTCTTTCTCCCCACCCCTTCCTCCCTTCCTCCCTTCCTCCCTTTCTCTCTTCCTATCTTTCCCCGCCTTGTCTTTGGTGCTACTATTATATATATATATATATATTTTTTTTTTTCCACTTGAAGTTTTGCAGAGAATGGAAAAAAAAAACTATCTAAACTCAATCCTGTTCACCAACAGTAAGGACTGGTTGAAGCATATCAATTAACAGAGAGGAAGTCGGTTTAGGTATAAGATCTGCTTTGGGAGTAGAAAATTGCCTTCTGTATTAGTCCCTTTATGATGGGTTTTGGATACTGCTAGCTGTAAAGCTTTTTTGACGCAGTTAGGATCGATAAAAGCATTTAACTTTAATAATAGCAATTAATTAATTATTAATTAATTAATTAATTAATAGCAGTATTTTGGAAAGAAGGGAGAAAGACACATCTTTTGGTTAGATGTCACTCTTTCTATTTTATTCATGTTCTTGAGCTTTCAAACTCTCCTGGCATGTTGGGCAGATGGATGGTATGTTTCCAGATTTCTGAACACTACTAGAGCCCATCTACTCTCTCTGCTGTTCCTCTACTGTAACACAATACGGTTTGCAGTGACTCTGTGTGGTTCCTCTCCAAAACCTGTGCTGTTTCTCAGTGTAGTTGAGTTCAGGGCCATGATATTCCATTTTAGAAGAAAGCAAGCTGATTTCTCTTACTATGATGTACTGATATCCTATTTACAGAAGATATTGTAGTTGAGTCTGCTAATGTGGAATTATGAAATTTGCCATTGAGTAGAACTCTTTCTCTCTGAAATTTAGAAGGTTTGTGGTTTGTGGGTAAGTGCTGTTTTCTAGATTTAGAAGTTGCAAATTTCCTTCTGTACAGAACAAATTATATTGCAAAGCTTTTGTAATCATTTTTTCCATTAAACACAATTAAACTATTTTAAACTCCCTATAACTCAGAAAATTCAGGATCAAGAATGCAACATTTCCCAAGAAAAAGAATCTTAACCATGATCCTGATATTCCTCCCTCTCTCTCTCTGTCTCTCTCCCTTTCTCTCTCTCTCTCGCTCTCTCTCTTTCTCATGGGTAAAATTTAGTGTTTATTTTTATCTGTCACAAATACAAGGTGTTGTTTGAAATGTGTTAAACTTAGCAGGTATATAGAGATAATACCGAAGTGTCACTATGCATGATAAAGTAAAATATGGTGGGAATTAACTTGAAAAGTTTATGAAGGTTTTAGCTACAGCCCATAAATTAACCTTTTTTACAAAGATATGATGATATGTAAAAGATCTTATATATAATACTTAAAAACAATTCCAGTATTTGCAGACCAAACATTTTTCCCCAGCTTGAAGACAAGCTGAGGTGCCAGTCCTGGAAGTAGGTACTGTAAGTAAGTTTTCTGTAAGTTTGAAATAACCACACTATTAGACAACACTAGTGAATCAGGAATTGCAGGGGCAAAATATCCAGTTTACACAGAACCTCTTGCAAAGATAGTGAAAGATCTGCTGCTAACCTCTAGTGAAGTAGGAATGCATGTCTTTGAAGGCTTGATCCCAATTCTCCTCGAAGTTAGTAGCACAAATCCTTATACATGTGGATATAAAATCAGTACTGTTGTTTTGTTGGGACACAATGTGGATGTATCAATTATGCAATTTCCTTTCTAATACACTCATTTCTTCATTTGACCCTAAATGACTGCAAAGTTTTCTATTATTAGATTAAAACGTCTTAAGTTATCAGTGCATCAGTAAAAGCATCTTGTTTGGTACAGTAATTAGAAACATGAGTCAATAGCTCATCTGAATGTACAGAACATAATACAGCCATTCCCTGCTTCACTTATAGCTTCCTAAGGGAAATTTCATATGTTATAAAATCTGGGAGACTACATAAAAATTACTCACACAACATTTTACAGAAAGGCACTTATAGTAAACCTTAACAAATTTAACCCCACACCAACTCTACATTTTTAATTTATATTAGTTTCTTCTTCAGGATATGAAACAAGGTTGATTTTACAGGGTTCAACCCTAAATTCCAGTCATACTACTGTAATTTAAGCTTGAGTGACACCAGATTTCACATACAGCACAGCCGATGGGTTTTGAGGTGTAATAAAGGTGTAGGCTAATTCATTTTAGTGAAAATGAATTGATAGTCAATAATTTTATTTACTTTATTCAGATTTTTTTTTTTCCGTAGCAAGAAATTTGTGATTGCAGCACTTGAAAGACTAGAGATTTTTTATTTATTCAAATAATATTATTTGCTGCTGAAAGCCACATGTAGTTTTGATAATGAAGTCAGGATGAACAGAACAGAGCACTTAGTGGCCAGAGACCTCAAATCACTAGATCACTGTAAAAGTTAATGTTTTTGTCCATCTTTCATTACAGATCTTACTGTCTTAGTGGTTAGTGTAAATAGGAAGACAAAACCAAACCAAACCAAATCAACCGACCAACCAAAAAACAGGCAAACAAAAAAAAATAAACAAAATCCATTGTTCATAGATGAACGATACATTTAAGACAGATTTGTCTTCTTCACTTTTTATTTTATTTTTTTTAATGCTTGGGATTTAAATCTCTGTTTTTGTTATTCACAGCTTTTCATCTGCTGGATTAGTATTCAGAGCAACTGTTTCCATCATTCTGGAAATGTTGGACTGAAGTTTTATGCTCCATCTTCTTTTCTTTCTTTCCTTTTTTTTTTTTTTTTTAATTTATAAAAACCTAATGGACTCTAAAAGAATCATGTGTCCTCAAATCACTCATGCTCATTCCTTTTCAAAGTCAGCTATCTCTGCCAATAATATAGTGGCAAAGGTAAGAACATTTAGTTTTGCAATGACCCAACACATACCATATTTCTTTGTGGTAACAATACTGTTATGAGGTACTTCAGAGCAGAAGGATTGGCCATTAAGTAGTCCAGAAAGTGAAATGTCACCATTTGGGATGTCAGCTCTTCACTTCATAAGTTCTTCAAAAGTGACTACATAAGGGAAACGTGTTTACAGTTTTAATTTAACTTACTAAATCATCATTACAGAAAAAGAAAAGAAGATTGCTAAATTTTCAGTTTTTCTCAGGTTCTTAGGTTCTTAGAATTTTTTTATTATTATTTTTAATTTTTTTTAACATTGCATTGCAATAAGAGTAAATAAAACACCATGGTGTCATTAATACAACCCTACAGTAATAACTGGACAGTAGAGATGTAAAGTCTCTTGTCTTTTATATGCTTAATTCCCATTAAAAAAATGCTATCTTTCAGTGCTGCAATTATTCTCATTTCTAAGGCAAAAATGTTGTTAACTTCCACAGGACAATATGGTCTCTTCATTCAGCAAGTGACTCAAAAAAAAAAAATTAAGAATGAAATTGCATGACAAGTAGTAGCAGCATTACAATTAGCAGTACAAGTTTTATGCTGCAAGAATTGAATCTGGAAGGAAAATGCCCTGAAAGCTGTAAGTCCTGTAATGCAGGATCAAATATTTGTCTGACTGTTACAGTCAGGAAAACAATATGTTCATTCTTCAGAAGTTTACCTTCATTCCACTATTTAGGAAGAGAACTCTACAGTCTATATTTCAGAAAATATTTTAGTTTCCATATACATTTAAATATACTGCTGAACAAAAGACAGACATTAAAGCAGCTGTTGATGGAAGAAAATGCAAAAATTTGACCAATTAATGATCATTTATGTATGATTAGATATCTCCTCAAGTTCTTAATCACATTTTTAAGTCAGGTCATGTTAATCTGAATTGTTATTTAGGTAATTTTTTTAACATATTTTTTTATATTGTAAGGAATTAATTTTATTTGGGGATGAAAGTGAGTAGAGTTAGGTGAAAGTACGTGTTTTTTTTTTTTGAATTTGGGGTTTAAAATGAACAAATAATTAGTGTTCCCATGCTGAATTTAGGTCAGCGAAACTCTCAGGGACAGTGATAAGGTAAATGTAATTGTGAGGGCAGTGTGCAAGATTGAAAGGGAGGATGGAGGAGGATTATATCTACCTTTGACATGACACAGAGCCTGTGACACCCTGATAACACTCTCTGGAGCTACAACCCTGGTTTCATTATCCAGCCTAGCCTCATGCTTTTTTGGCTCACTGCTCATGAGGGGTAGCATCGTTTCTGACAGGGAAGGGCGGTTTACTGCACCTTGGGCTTGGCAGGAATGGTTAGACAGATATTATCTACCTAGCAGAGATCTTGAAAAGAGCTGTAGAGAATAGTTCCCAAATTATGAAGCTGTCTCAGAATCACATCTGTACAGGAAGAGGCACTGACCACAAGGAGTGCTGATCTTTTGATGATGGATAGAGATCAGGCATCTGTGATGAACTTCCCCATGCACTGCTGTACACAAAATATTGGCAATTGGTCTGCAGGGCTTGGAGGGCAGACCCAGGCTTGTGTTTCAGTGCAGGCTTTTTCCATCTCTGTGAAACCTCTCCAGAGCAGTTGCAGGGGGGCTGGGGATGGCAGCAGTCCAGCTGGGTGTGGTGGGGCCGAAACGTGCCTGTTCTCAGGAGTTGGGCTGCCTTAATGCATGGCCGCTCTTCCTCCCCCTGCACCACTCAGGCCATGACCTGGAAGCCTCCAGATGTGGGAGAGCCCAGCCCTGGCTGATTTCTCGGCCTGAGTTCCCACACTCCCAGATCCTGTCTTTGGCACTGTCTCTCCTTGCTCCCTGTGATGGGCAGTATGCTGCGGCTGGTGCTGCCAAGTATTCTCCTGGCTGCCTCTGTCTTCTCAGACAGCACAGGGTCTGTGTATATGCCTTGCGGCCCCCATCCAAAATACTGAGATGTGAAACTCAGCACATGACACTCAATATATAAGGTCTGCATGAGTACCTATGCCATAACTGAAGCAAAGAACACAGCAAGGTATGCCTGCTCTAGGAAGTGAGCTTTAGTGGGACAGGGTATATGCTGAAACAGCTAATTTTGGACATGTGGCTCTGTAATGGAATACTGGCTCTGGAGTGGAATCTTGTGCTGTAGAGAAAAGATGGGGAGAGCTGAGTGCTGGAGAGCTGAGTGTTTCTGAGTGGGATTCATGGAAAAACAGCTGCTTCTGATTGAACACAGGGATAGATCACAGATTAGATCACGGATGCTACTCTTCTTCAGGACTTGGGCCCCAGTGCTACCGGGTCATTTCTTTCTCCTAGAATTTACAGCCCAGGCCCCTTCTTAATAGCAGGCACTTATGTCTTATTTATTTATTTTATTTTATTTTATTTTATTTTATTTTATTTTATTTTATTTTATTTTATTTTATTTTATTTTATTTTATTTTATTTTATTTTATTTTATTTTATTTTATTTTATTTTATTTTATTTTATTTTAATTTTATTTTATTTTATTTTATTTTATTTTATTTTATTTTATTTTATTTTATTTTATTTTATTTTATTTTATTTTATTTTATTTTATTTTATTTTATTTTATTTTATTTTATTTTATTTTATTTCTGGACAGAGAGAGAGAGAGAGAGAGAGAGAGGGTATCATTTTTAGCTTTCAGAAAATGCAGGGTGGTAGCTCCCCCTAATCTATGAGTGGTCTCTGGCTACAGCATTTACTTGGGATGTGGCAGACCTAGTTTCAAATTCCCTCTGTGCCTGAGGTGAGGCACTCATGCAGTCATGTATCCTTGCCCCAGCTAAGGGAGCACCCTGATCTTTGAGCTATAGACTGTTGGGAGATGAGCTTGTATGTAAAAGCTGGTTTTGTCGTGGGGTGTTTCTATCTTTTCCACTGAAGCACAGGAAAGATTGTAGAGAGTAAATGAGGGTATGAGGGTTGAAACCTGTGTCACTGGAAGCAGATCTGAATCCACTCAGAGGAAAAAAATTATTTAAGGTATATGGCCTGTCAGGAGCAGGCAGGTCTGAGCATAGGCCCAGGCAGAGCTATGGATTTTCTAGAAACTCTAATGTTGACAACTGAGGACTCTCCAGGATCAGATGTCTCTGGGACTGGTCATCAGCTAGGCTAAGTTTTGAGAATCCCAGTTTCAGGCCTAGGTACTTAAATTGCAGCCAAACTTCATGCTGGGTACCTCTATATTTTTTTTTTTTTTGATGGCCACCCTTGCGTTTGCAGTGTTCTGACAGCAACTGCTAGAAGAGGCCCAGAGGATCTACTGGAGAAAAGTTTGAAGTTTCCATCTGAGCAGTTTCTATTTTCTTGGCAGTGTCAGAGCAACATAGAGGAGGTCACATGAGGGAAAAGAGGGACCCTTGATCTCTGTCTCATTTAATGCACTCACTGTTGTCAAATGCCTTACTCAGTGTGTGAGTAAGACTGAAAAATGTGCTTGCTGGCCACAGCATGGCCTTCACATGGCATATGCCATGGTGTAGAGGAGGCTGCTAGCAGGTAGGGCAGAGCCCATACCTGCCCTGCTCCCTAGGGGATCTGTTAGCTGCCAAGCTAGAAACATTTAGCTTTGACTGCAGCTGGGTGATTCCATCTGAGCAGGTCAAAGGAAGGTCTTCTCCACAACACTGCTCCATCATTTTCTGTTCAGGCTTTTGTTATTTTTTCCTTTGGACAAAGACCTTGTTCTTGTGATCGATGCCCTGGTACTTAGATTCTTGCAATAGTCTCCACATTATAGCAAACAAATTAGTCCGAGCTTAATTAGTTTCATCTCTGTTAAGTAAGTAACGTGTCTTACTGGGACACAACACCAGATTCCCAGAGTTCTGTTAGCCAGTGGTTGGTCTTCAGGTGGAGTTAATTTTGACTTGCAGAATGTATATATACTGCATGTGAATCTATCTGATAAATGTGTCTGCAGGTGCAACCTGTTCTCACTGATGCTAAGTTTGAGTAGCCACAACATGAAAATGGGAATGAACAACCTGCCAGCAAGCTTCCCCGAGTCTCTGCATTTGAGCATATTCTCTTCCTTTTCCTAATGTCACTGTGGTGAGAATATGTCAACTTGCAGGACATGGCCAAGTTATTAGGGTGGCTGAGATAGAGGAAATTGTAGAAGAAGAGGCATGAATTTGAGAAAGATGACCACGGATAAAGTTTTCAGCTCATCTTGGGAAGTTATTTTCTGAGTTAGAGGTTGTTTTTTCTTTTTAAGATTTTATAATGGATTATACTTGCATCCACAAGAGCTATAATTCCAAGTTTGCCTGTCAGACTGGGAGTAAATACTGCATTTCTTCCTAGAGTACTAGTAGATGTGGTCTCCTCTTCTGGAGCTCATGAAATAGCATGCACACCCACACTCACTCCATTTTATTTTTGTTAGGGATACAACTGTTCTACTGAGAAGTTCTGAAACTGCTGTAGTTGTTATGTAACTGTCAGCATTGTGTGCAAATCACAGTGGTTCCTGTACAAGCACTTGGCCAAGCAGATAGCTCTGGGGTACTCTTGCCTCTTTATATTAAGTTTGTTAATCCTTGCTTTATTCAGTTCTACAGAGTGAGTCAAACAGCAGAAGCTCTTATTTATAAGGAGACTTGTCTGAAAGTATGCTGTAGGTATAATTGCGGTAACAATTGCAATTTGTAATGCAACTGTCTTTCTGAATATTAGGAGAAATCTATTGGCAATGGAAGGCTGTGGTAGGCTATGAAAGAATCTCACCAGGTTTCCATAATAGAAACTGTTAGTTGGATCACTTAATGTTTGGTGGAAAGTGGTGGTGGGAAGTGAATGGTTAATACAAAGATTCAGCTTCATGTGGAAAAAATGCTTTACCTTCACCATTATTAATTCAAACCTAAAGAAACAAAAAATAAGACTGAGAGGTGCAAAATAGAGAAGCAATATAACACTTATTTCAGAATACTGAATTTTTAAGGATCGTCAGAAGCACAACTCATTCTGAACATACTTTTATCATCATATAGTAGAAGTTACAAAAGAGTTCAGTACCATCTAAACACAGTTTTATATACAATTAAGGAGGCTAGCAGCTTTCTTTCCTCTTATTGTATCTTGATTAGGTACACTGCTCTGTCCTGACGCATACCATATACAACATGGACTACAGAGGTGGGACAAAGCCCTACAAGGGTGTTTTTCTTTCTTTCTTCTTTCTTTCTTTCTTTCTTTCTTTCTTTCTTTCTTTCTTTCTTTCTTTCTTTCTTTCTTTCTTTCTTTCTTTCTTTCTTTCTTTCTTTCCTTCTTTCTTTCTTTCTTTCTTTCTTTCCTTCTTTCTTTCTTTCTTTCTTTCTTTCTTTCTTTCTTTCTTTCTTTCTTTCTTTCTTTCTTTCTTTCTTTCTTTCTTTCTTTCTTTCTTTCTTTCTTTCTTTCTTTCTTTCTTTCTTTCTTTCTTTCTTTCTTTCTTTCTTTCTTTCTTTCTTTCTTTCTTTCTTTCTTTCTTTCTTTCTTTCTTTCTTTCTTTCTTTCTTTCTTTCTTTCTTTCTTTCTTTCTTTCTTTCTTTCTTTCTTTCTTTCTTTCTTTCTTTCTTTCTTTCTTTCTTTCTTTCTTTCTTTCTTTCTTTCTTTCTTTCTTTCTTTCTTTCTTTCTTTCTTTCTTTCTTTCTTTCTTTCTTTCTTTCTTTCTTTCTTTCTTTCTTTCTTTCTTTCTTTCTTTCTTTCTTTCTTTCTTTCTTTCTTTCTTTCTTTCTTTCTTTCTTTCTTTCTTTCTTTCTTTCTTTCTTTCTTTCTTTCTTTCTTTCTTTCTTTCTTTCTTTCTTTCTTTCTTTCTTCCTCCCCTTTGGTACCACACCCAGAACACAAAGAGGCTGGGGCACAGAGTGAAGATCTGATCCAGGATGTTTAAAAATACCATATGTTTAGTGACTAAGCTAACCCTCCCCAAAGACATTTTGAAAGAATTTATCCTACACTTAATCACCAAAACATTCTTTCTGTTTGCCCCTAGCAAGATTCAAGGTTGTAAAGAAAAGGTTGGGGATTTTCTGATTTTCCCACAGGAAGGTTTTCTGTCTGAGGTTTGGAGATTCTTCATGGTATAGAATTATAGAGAAGAATATCAGAGTATGAAGCACTGTATACTTTCTTAAAGAAAAACTAAAACCCCAACCCCACCTCTCCCACCCCCCAAAACTGCAAAGTTGTTGCTGGGCTTAACTGTGTTTTTTTCTGCCTTGTAACATTAGATACGTTTGTAAACTTTTCTTCTTTCAGCTAAATTGTGTGTTCTCATTTGAACATGATATTTACTTTTCTTAAACTAATTACTGTTTCTATCATTTGTCAGTGTTCTGACTATTAATTCATTGTTGTGATGTTTTAGACTGCAAGTTTGCTCAAAAGTGCAGATGAATCGAATGTACTTTATATAGAAATTCACAAACATATATCTTAGTTTCTCTATGTCTGTGGATCTACCAGAGGGAGATGGCAACTCATTTCTCTCACATTCATCCTGCAGAATTCCACTGGTTTAAATACAATTTGATGGATACAAATCAGGATTTGATCCCAAAGTATCCCTTATCTGTCTGATACAGTCACATTTGTAAGACTGTATAACATAAAACAAATATTCAGAGAGACTTTTATTTTCTCAAGTAAACCAGAACTTGAACTACCTCAAAAGCAGTATTTTTTTTTTTTCTAGAAAATTGTCTAGAGCACTCATTAGTCATGCTTCAGATTCACCCATTAGCAACAGCATAATAAATTCTTTATCTGGTGAGTCCCATAATAGGTAGGAAAACAATAAGAAAGTTACTGTCACACATTGGCACAACCCTTTATACTTCATACATCCTCAGCAACCAGCCTTCTTCTGTGCGGGCAATGAGACCCAGCATAGGCTATCGTTATTAACAAGAATGATAGAGCAATGTCTTGCCACCATTCCTGCTCCACTTTGGATGATCTGTTATAAACAGGATCTTACACAATGCCTTACTGGAAATGGGACCCACTGGGTGTTCCTGAGGAAAAGAGGACTGAGCAGAAGCAGCTGCGCTGCACTGAAGTCCCTTACAAAACTGATAATAACATTTATGTTTCTTGTTGGAAATACCTGTAAAATCAGAGTGTAGTTGTATTCTTAGCAGATATAACGGTTCTGTACCTACATTTATATAAGCTGAAGTTTTAATAACAAAAACACAGTGCTTTAATAGTCTTTTTACTTTAAAAGAAAATAATACTGTGCTACACTGTTGTGTATAAACAAATAGTAAAGCATGAAAGGTCCGTTGTAAAGCTCCAGAATATTTTTAGAGGGAAACTATACTTACCTAAATAGTTGTTAAAGTATTCTTATAGAAGACAATGAGAACTCTTCTACCATAAAATGATGGCTTTATGTTATGATATAGGGTCTGTCAAAGATAAATAAAACTCTTTATCAGGCAGCAGGTATAAAAGCAGATATTAGGAAGCATTTTTTCAGCCAACATACAATTAATAACTATGCTGCAGTCACTGTCACATGGTGTTATGCTGAGATGTAAATGGATTCCAAAAGGAACATGATCAGTTCATACAGCCACTTTTTGGTGCTAGATCTATCAGCTATGGATTGCTCTTTATGTATCTCTTTTTAAGAGATAGACAGGTTAGAAGGACCTCATATGACATGGTACTGTGATTATTAACATGGCCAGTATTCTATCTTTTCTCGCTGCATGTCATGGAAATTCAGCCTACTAACTTCACTGTCAAGATGATTGAGTGGTTGATATGTATAGGCTCTGTCATTTGTATTAAAATAAATTTTTCACTCATTTGTACAGACGTGAGGGTATTTCAAGGCACTCTTGGCCTGGAGGATGTGGTTCTTGACATTTCCTGGAAGTTCTCCTTGAAATACTTCTTTTCAGCCCATATAATTCCAGTGTATTTGTTACTAACAAGTTTCAAAAGTGTTAAAAGTGTTTGAAATTAAATTTTAATATTACTGTGTAGTAAAATATGTCTAAACTCTTTCAAATGAGTGCTAGTACCACAACATTATACGCAGCCACCTTAATAATCTTTCAAATATGTTCTTAAATATATATTAAAATGTATCCTCTTTATGTAATTGTCCTCAAAATTTTGAACTCTCCAAATCAAAAAGAATAGCAAAATTTACTATAGGCTCCCCTTCCCCAAACTATGAGCAGCTTTTCAAATAATCTCTTTACTACTTTATTGTATTTCTAGCAGTCCATATGAAACAAGATGCAATGCTATTTTGTTGAATTACCTCTTTGATTTGATTTTTATTTCCAATCAAATGATGCTGGATTTTATAAAAACACATATTGTGTGTATAGTTACTTTTCATTCATGTCACGTCATCTATTAACAGTTCTATGCAGCTCTTTAAACTACAAAGCTTTGTCTACCTTCTATGTATTTTTCAAGTCCTACATTGTATATAAGTTATTAATGACTCTGCTCTTTGTATGAACAGAATGTACCCTCAGTGAAGGTCATTCCTAAGGAAACTGCATTTCAAAAACCCTGATAAGGGCAACGTCTCCTTCTTATCATTCAGGATTTTGTCCAAATGTATGAACTTAGGTATGAACTGAATTGGCATAAGCTGATATGACTCTTCAAATAGAAGGGTTTGGATGTATGTTGTCTCATAAACAAATTTTCTTGATTCCTGCAAATCAAGCAAATGACTAGATCAGAACTAATACAGTGAAGAATGAATCCCAGAATATGATCTCTTCACTGTCATGGTACACTTGATGCTACTTTTAGTCTGGAATTTTTCCATACTAAATACAACAGCATGCTCTCAGGCATTGCTGTAATAAAACATTAGGACAAGAGACAATTTCAAATGAAAAGTACATTCCCTCCTATTCCCATTGGAGAAGAAAGAAAATATATTGAATTATGGTATTTAGAACTCAACTAGTAAAATCTTTACAAGAGGCCACCATCACTATAAACCACCACAGACTCTTTACAGATATACTAAAAACAATTCTATGGCATTTATGTGAGTTCTTGTTTGTTACTGAACTTGGCCTTTTGAATAGATCCTTTTTTAATAGCTGTCACAGTTATCAGGATAACGGCATTTTCTCCTCATCCTGAAGGTTGCTCCTGCTGGAGGTGGATGTGGTCTCAGTCTACACGGGGAGGCTGAGTAGAGGTGCAATGTCTTCACACGTGTCCTTGCTAATGTTGAGGCAGTGAGAGAGGGTAGCCAACTTAGGGATAGGGACAGAATTTCTTTGTTCCTATACCAGCACTTCATCAAAATTTCTCTAAGTAACCTAGTTCAGTGCTTGTATTATTATCTCTGTGACTTTGTAACCACTGGTTAGCTTTTTAAATTAGTATTTATTTTGCAGCAGGATCAAAGCATTACAAAAAAGGGATTATGAGGTAATCATCAGATTATATGTATGGAATTTTACCTAATAAAATGTCTCTTTAGCAGACAATTTCCTCAATTAACCCCAAGGCATGTTATATCTTAATATGATTCCCTCAAACTTTTCCTTATTGTCTAGAGAAAGAGATTCTCCTTTTAGCTCTTTTTTTTTTTTTTTTAATAAGCTTCTATATGGGATTCTAAGCCTTTGGAATTGTTTTATAGATATATGGAGAACACATAAAGTCTCCCAAACCAGCAGTTTTGATACTGTCTTTTAATTATCATTAGATTTTTGTATTGTAATTGCTCATCTAAGATAACAGTCCCTTTTTCTGATCTTTTGTGAATTCTTATTTTAATAAGAACTTCTAAACAAATATGACCACAGAACAAACATCCCACTGACCTAGTTGACACATATTCTTAATGGATTATTCCAGGTTTTCTACCTTTGAATCCTAATATAATGTAAACTGTAGGCTAACATCTGCCCTTTATTGTGAAGTCCCAGTGAGTGAAAGGAGTCATCCAAGTACATACTGAAGGACAGAACTCATTGCAAATTACGAATTTGTCTCAAAGGTATAACATAAACAGGTGACAGAAATACTGCTTCCTTAAATCATTCTCTTTCTTCTACACTGATTGATGTTTTACTTTTTGAGTCCTTTCATTATTGGTCTCCTTCCGGAGTTTATGTTTTTTTCTTATACTCTGTTGAGAAAAATAATATTGTACCACCCTAAGCAAAACAAACAAACAAACAAACAAAAAATCTTATGCAGTTTTCCTGAGTAATGCTTTGGATGAATTTCTTAGCAAATTTGTGAAGAATGGCAGGACATGACATGAAAAGATTGTTTTCCAAGAAAAGTACAAGGAAAATAACTGTGATTTTTACTGCAATTTTTATTGTTGTTTAATCTAATAAGGCTTTTTTTTTTGTTTTTATACCTTATGAATGTTACTGAGATTTGAGGTTATTCAAATAAATTTTCCTAAAAGAGTCTGAGCATACCTCTGTGCCTATCTATGGCACAATATTAGTAATTCAAGCCATGCACAATCAAGTCTCAAGTGAATAAAAGAGTGGAAAGGGTAATTAAAAGTATATCACAGGGACCACACTTTATTAATCAGTAATATTTATGACTGTAAGTCAGTACTGTAATTTTAAACTAACCAATTGCCTTATGTTTTTTTTTTTTTTTGGACAAGGTTATAAAACACCACTAGACTTTTATTTATTTATTAATTAATATTAATCATAATGGTAAAGGGCAGTCAGTTATGGTAAATTTTATTTACAGCTGTGTGAAGGCAGGCTACATTGAGTACTATTCAAACATTATTTATAAAATGATTTTCTCCATGATTTTTCTCTGCCTTTTGCTGAATACATTATTGAGAATATATTGCCTGGTTCCCAGGTAATAGGATGATCAGTTAATATTTCTCTTTTCTAATATTTCTAATTTTCTGTGCCATTTTTCTTATCAGACATATGATTATTCCCTATTAATTTTCTTTACTCAGCATATTCTGTATTTTTGTACAAAATTCACAACCTTAAAATGCTACAGAGAAAGCATGTGATACCTTCTCCATATGTTACTGGAGAAGCTACTTGCAGGTAGTTTCAGCAAATACTAGAGAGATTCAGGAGCATCTGGCCACAGGAGCATCACACATGTCACAGCTTGGCAGGGAAAGAGTTCAGTCCTTCTGTTTTTCCCTAGGTAGCTGCACGGCTACTCTTGTTTTCTGCAAAACAGTGATGTTAGTTAGCCTGTGCTGGACAGCTTCTACATCCCAACCTGGCCTCTCTTAAAAGGTAATACTTCACGCCAAGCTAAACTTGTTCTATGGGCAGATTTTTAACTTTTGCCATCTGTTAGGTGATAAACATCAGCTACTTGGCTAGAAATATTTTCTTGTCAAATCCTAACATCCCAGTTTTAAATGACTTCCCTTGACTCCTGTCCTAAGTGATATGGGTAAGATATGCAACTTTTGGATGGCTAAACGTGGTGATAGATGAGGCTTGCCTCCGGCTGCTCATGGAAATTACTGAATCACAGTATTATCTGAGGCTCTCTTTTATTTATTTTTATTTTTATTTTTATTTTTATTTTTATTTTTATTTTTATTTTTATTTTTATTTTTATTTTTATTTTTATTTTTATTTTTATTTTTATTTATTTTTATTTTTATTTTTATTTTTATTTTTATTTTTATTTTTATTTTTATTTTTATTTTTATTTTATTTTTATTTTTATTTTTATTTTTATTTTTATTTTTATTTAGTTTTGTTTTTTATTTTTATTCTGGCTTTCAGCTATTTAAGAATACAGTCCAAATTTGGTCTGGGTATAGCTTACCTTAATAAACTGAAGATGTGTGACTGATGTATTTTTGTTCCTGGTTTTGTATTCCTTTCTCACATTCCCAAGCACTAAGCTGAGTATGTAGAAGCAGCCAGTTCTAAAAAGATTGTAGTGAAATCAGTTGATCAAAGAGCCATAGGAAACTTTCTCAAGGAAAAAAAAAAAAAAAGTAATAGGAGCCATTTCTGTAGTGCACAATATCTTCCCTTCCCTTTTACCTTTCCTTCTCTTTTTTATTTCAATGACATGTCTATGCCTGGCCATGATGAGTGAAGTGGCAGAGTGCGCTCTCTCTGGGGCTGGGAAACTCCTGGCAGCACAGCCATAGCTCCCTGCTATGACAGTCAGCTGCACTGTCTGTGGCATGATATATCCCGTCAGCATTGCTCATATTGTGACATAACAAGGATGATATCGTGAAACCCTCTGTACATGTTGATGTCACAGATAAAATGAGCTGATTTTGGGCAGAAGATAGATTGGAAAGAAGAGTTCCAGTCACCTGTTTGCTTTTCTACTGATAAATTCCCCTTCCTTTCCATGCAAATGTATCTTAGCTATTCACACAATTTATTAACACTATGGAAAATTGCTTGTGGGAATTAATATCCTAGAATTTACATGCTTGTACAGACATGAATGATATTTACTGCAAAGTCTGTTCTATTCCAAAGATGGGACCCATAAGGTGAGTTGTGTTAAAGTCTTCTTTACTTGCATTAAAAACAAAACAAAAACAACGACAACAACAAAAAAAAAAACAACAAAAATCAACCAACCAACCAACAAACAAAAAAACAACAAGAAAAACAAACAAAAAGGCTCCTTGTATTTTAAATCTTCATTGCTATTTTATTACACTGGCAAACCTATGAGGACAGAAATGCACAGATAAGTAGGAAACTATAAGACAAAAAAGGGAGACACTGACTTTTAAGCTGCAAGAGTTAAAACAGAAGGACATAAAATAGCTATGAACAACTGCAGATGCTGTGATGACGGAGGTGAGAAAAACGCTTCAACTAGCAGAGAAATTCTAAGCTCTTTGAGAAGAGAATCTCACCTGCCAGAATCTCACCTTAACTTTTTAGTTTCTTCTTACTTTTTAGTAAATATACTGTGTTTTGTAACAATTGCAAGAGGGTGAAAATGAATCCAACATGGAACGAAAGTTTACTTCTCAATAAGGTGCAGTAGACTATGCTCCTATTTAAATCTCTGTTGCTTTCCATCCACAATAAAGTGGCTGTTTAAAAGTGAGGTGCTCATAGTTAGTCTATACTTGGATTTTTCACATCTGCTCCATGTGACAAAGGTGTTCTGCCCGTGGTTACACCTGAGTATCCTCATTGAAATCACTGTGACAGTCACATGTGTGTAATTGAAAGTAGAATTTGGCCCCCTGTGTTGAAGTTGTTCCTTTGAAAGCTGTTCCACCTCCTTTGGCTTAATCCCGTCCCATTAGGGGAATGTAATCCCGCTCTTGTATAAGTGTAATGTGACTCGAGTTGCAGCCTGATAACTGAATGGGGGAACCCAGAGGCTGTGTAGTTTAAACTCAAAGCCTTATTATATGTCTCTGCCATGGAAATTACACGAACAGTTGAGTCAGATAAAGACCACATTCTCATTTTTCTTTCACATATCCCTTTAATGTCCTTGCGAATTCAGCAGAGCATCAATACACAACACACATTTTCTTCCCATGTACTTTAAATCCTTTTTTTTTTAAATTATTTTAGAAAGTAAGAGTTGTTTTAGGAAAAAGATAAAATCTTCCAAATTGGAACAAGAATAGCAAAGAAAAAGAAAAGCTGAATCATTCAAGTCATTAAAAAGTTGGAAAGAACCTCTGGAGAACATCTGGTCCAAACTCCTGTTGAAAGCATAGCTTTAGATTAGATTTTCCAGGGTCCTGTCAAACCAGTTTTCCAGTGTTCCCTTCCGGAAAGGGAGTTTGCACCACTTCTTTGGGCAGCCTACTCTTCTATTTCTTGTTCTTACAGTGAAGACTATTTTTCTTATATCCAGAGAGAACTTCTCCCAAACCAAATTGTTTCCAGTGTTTCTTGTCTGATTAGGTTCCCTGTGAACCTTCTGTCCTCTAGGTTGAACAAATCAAATTTGATTTGTGTTTCTTCACGTCATGTTCTCCAGCTCTGTAACGATCTTGGTAGACTTCCACTATCAGGCAGTGCTCAGCCTGGAAGGCTGCTCAGGATTATTCCATCATGGTGCAGGACTTCATATTTATCTTTGTTAATTCTCGTGCAATTCTTGTTGGAAATTTGGGCTAGCTGGTCAAAATCTCTCTACGTAGTGGCTCTTCCTGGAGCATATTTACATCTCCTCCCAGTCTAGAATTATCTGTAGACTTGGTGAGGTTGCCTTCTATCATGTCACCCAAGTTGTATATAAAAATATTGAATAATATTGAATTCAGTTATGACTCCTGATGAGCACCACTCATGACCAGGTGCTATTAACACTGGTTGACATTAACTATCACACTTAGAGTTCATTAGTCTAGCTGGCTAACCACCCATCTTATGATCCATCTCTCCAGTCCCTATCTTACCAGCTTGTGAATAACTGAGTGTTTTAGGACACCATGTCAAATGACTTGCTGAAATCAAGACAGAAGACGTCAACAATTCTCCCTTATCCACTGAGAAAGTGGTTTGATCTAGAAGGCAATCAGATTGGTCACATATGATTTACCCTTGGCAAATGTGTTGTTTTTTTCTTGATCCTTTTCCTTCACGTGCCTGGAAATAGCTTCCCATGAGAACCTGTTCCATAATTTTCCCTAAACAACAAAAAAGTTATGAAAAAGAAGCATATGGACTGTTGAGTAGGCTTTATGTATGAGCATGAGGCAATTTCATTAGTCTTGAGATGTTATTTAAGAAATTTAATGATATGATTTTATCATAGAATCATTAAGGTTAGAAAAAACTTCCAAGATCATCTAGTCCAACAGTCCACCTACCACCAATATTACCCACTAAACCACGTCCCTAAAGTACCACATCCAAACATTCCTTAAACAGTCCCATAGACAGTGAATCCACGACCTCCCTGTGCAGTATGTTACAATGCCTAACTACTCTTTCTGAGAGAAAATTTATCCTAATTTCCAACCTGAGCCTTCCCTGGTGCAACCTGAGGCCATTCCTTCTTGTCCTATCGCTAGTTATCTGCGAGGAGAGGCTGACCCCTAGCTTGCCACAACTTCTTTTCAGGTAGCCGTAGAAAACAATAAGGTCTCCCCTGAGCCTCCTCTTCTCCAGACTAAATAACCCCAGTTCCCTCAGCTGCTCCACACAGGATTTGAGTTTCAGGCCCTTCACCAGCTTTGTAGCCCTTCTCTGGAGATGTTCCAGGGCCTCGATGTCCTACTTGTACTGATCTTCATTGCAGCCTGCTCCTGCGCCTTTAAGACTTCCTTCTTGAGGAGCTCCAGTCTTCCTAGACCTCCCCCCCCTTCAGGACTGATTCCCAACGGACCCTCCCTGCCAGTGTCCTGAACAGTTAAAAGTCTGACTTCTGCAAGTCCAAGGTGGCAGTTTTGCTGCTCCCCCTCCTAACTTCACCAAGAATAGAGAACTCTACCATTTCATGGTCACTCTGCCCAAGACAGCTCCCTACCACCACATCTCCCACCAGTTCTTCTCTGTTCTTGAACAACAGGTCTAGCGGGGCACCTCCCCTGGTAGGCTTACTAACCAGCTGTGTCAGGAAGTTATATTCCACACACTCCAGGAACCTCTTAGACTGCTTCCTCTGGGTGCCATTGTATTTCCAGCATATACCAAGGAAGTTGAAGTTCCGCATGAGAACAATTGCTGGTGATTTGGTGACTTCTGCCAACTGCTTGTAGAATGCCTCATCTGTCTCTTCATCCTGGTTTGGTGGTCTATAACAGACCTCCACCAGGATATCCACCTTGTTGGCCTTCCCCCTGATCCTTACCCATAGGGA
The DNA here is from genome assembly GCF_964211835.1 of Anser anser. NCBI lineage: Eukaryota > Metazoa > Chordata > Aves > Anseriformes > Anatidae > Anser > Anser anser. Next base: position 71,000,876 of record NC_139723.1, on the reverse strand, counting down.
CTTGACCTTATTATTCCCAGACCCAGGCTCTACAACACAGAATGTTGATGAAGTTGCTCAGAATAATGAGGAACAAGATACAGTGATCTATTAGATGTACTGCATTTCTAGTTTTTTTTTTTTTTTTTAAATCTGAATCACTTAAACTGTGTTGGCCATACCAGGCATGGTATCAGAGTTCATCCAGTTCAGCTGAGATTTACACCTAATGGTGTGTTTGAATCTGGTCAAGAAAATTAATTCATTTTCTTTGGCCTTGTGTGAATTAACATTATTGAATAAGAGAGATAAAAAGAATATTTAAATAACTTTTGAGAGATTTACTTTTTGTACGATTTAGATTGTTTAATCATTTCAGTACTGAGGCACAACCAGAATTACAGCAGGATGAGTGGATATAAATTTGAATTGGTTTATTCATACTATGAAAACATAAGGCAAACTGCATCAAGACTGGTGGATTTTCTTATGCAGCTGCTTTTTGTAACTGAGTATTCAATCTTTGCAGTTACCTCCTACATATGACTGATCTTTAACAGTAAGGTTCCAACAAAGTTGTGTATGTGTATCATTTTCCGCTGTGAAAATGCAAGTATATAAATGAGAAAATCTAATCAGTAGGGCTGGGTCTCTAGCCTGCAACAGCCTGGAGGCTATCAGATGTGAAAAACTGATATAATTTCTTTTTTCTTATTTCTTGAGGTACAAGAGAGTATTGAAGTCTTGATAATATATAAATAAATAATAATTGGCTAAGAAGAGAAAGATTTTTTTTTTCCCCAAGAAAAGTAACCATTTTTTAGAAAATAAATATTTTCTAAAACTTTTTCATGATGTCTTCTGTTTTTGTCAAAAAAAAATGTTATTAAAAACATTTAAACAGTAGACCCAGATATCTGTTTTTATATATGGATTGTTTACAAGCAAATAATTTTTTGGAATATTTAGAGCAAAATACACCTGGAATGAGGACTTGAAATCCTTTTTAAAGTGACAGTGATCTCATAATTTGGGTTGAGAATACCAAGGAGGTATCAGCATAAAGATATGAATGTGCATAAGACTGCAAAAATTTTTAACTATTTCCACGTGATGAGAGTGCATGATGGAGAACAGGAGAGGCACTGTTCAGAGGCAAGAAGTCAGTTCTCACTCCACCTTTCTTCCTTCCACTTGCTTTTCCCAGTTGACCCCCTTATATAAAGAATGATTTTGATCATGAATCTGAGGTGGTTGGACGTAATGCCAATTATTCCCCTTTTTTTTTTCCTCCATTTTTTGCTGAAACTGGTTTCATGTATGAAATGTAGGTGGTTTTTTATGTTTTTATGTAGGTTTGTTTTTTTTTTTTTTAAACTCAAACATTATTGGATTAAGTGATCTTATTCTTCTTTTTCTTACTTTCAAAAAGGCATTTTATTGCACAAATTACCATACAGTTGAGCAATGATATGATCATGACAAGATGTCTTAGTAAAGAATCAAGTTAGAAACAAAAGAAACTTCCATGTTTGAATAAATTTTGAAGTATTTCTACTTTTGTTTCTTCGGTTCCTTTTTTTTTTTCTTCCTTTTTTTTTTTTCTTCCCTTTTTCCTTGAAAAAAGAACTCCTCATCTATCTTATCTGACTAGTTTATTAAGGATGAATTTATCTCTCAGCGGGAGTTTTTTTTCAAAGTGCTACTTTTAACCCTTCCACAAAGCCAGAAATGTTCTTTGATGACCTTTTGATTGTGACCGAATTTCACTCAAGTCTTCAGTGACTTTATATGAAGGACAGGATCTCAGTGGTGTCACAAGAGTCGGTAAAATCACCCATGCCCCTAGACTGGAGAGCTTGCTTTTTGTATTAGGTTCATCCTGACCTAGCTATGCTACTTTTCAGTCTCTCTACAGAACGCGTTGACTTTATCTTGAAGACTGGCATGTTTACCATTATTTGATTTTCAAAGGACTATCTGGAAATTTTTAATATTTTGTTGGTTTAAAATGCTGTCAGTTTTAGACAATAAAATGCAGCACTTGAATGAATGGAAATTTTAGGAACTTCAGAGGTGGAGTTTCACTAGTTTTCACAATCATATCACATCTTGCAAGATATTCAAGGATTTTCTTAAAACACCAGTCATTTTAGATAATTTCCCTAATGTATTAACTGTTTTTACCACTCAGCCGGTTGATCAATTGATCAAATAATCATAAAAGACTTCAGTTTCTACTACTTATGGTTGTAGAAAATATAAAACACAACTGTAATATGGAAATTACCTGATAATTTAGTAACCAGAAGGTAAGCACAAGGAAACTAACTGGATTCACTTAAAAAAGAATGTGATTTTTAATAGTAAGATCAAGATTTGAGATGCTTATACTCAGAGCTTTTGAAGGTTTGAATCTGGCAATACTGTGGAACATTTGGATTAGGTTAAACATTAACTGTATCATGGACTAAACTTCAGACAAATGCACTCCAGAACTTGATATTTTGCATATCTTAGTTCTTGAGTAATGTCAACATACAAAGAAACACTACTTGATTTGTTATGAGCAGGTTGTATCAGTGTTATCTCCTGTATACCTACCATACATATTTTGTTCCCTTCCTCTGGTCCACCCCCTCCCCAAAAACAAAAACAAAAAACCCACACCAAAAAACACCCACCCACAAACAAAATATATATATTTTTTAAATGGAATGGAACTGGCAGAAGTTTTTGCATGTTTCTTTGTCCAAGTAATGGCATCATTAAAGACGTCATCTTTGGGAATCTTATGTATTCCAGGGAAAACACTAAGAATCTGTACTATCCCAGGATCAGAAAGCACAGAGAAAAAGGTAGTGGTATTTAAATTTAAAAGTCCAATGAGACTGCGAAGCATCACAGGAGAAATGAAAATAAAGATCTCTGCCACAGACTCTCAAAAAAGAGTTTTTTTTTTTTTTGAAAAGGCAAACAGCCTCTTCGTTTCTGATTGCTCTACTGTGCTGGCAGGCAGGAGACAGTCCTTAGAGTATTCATTGTCTCCTACTGTTCACATATATGTTCTGAACAGTAGGAAACTCACTCATTTCCGATGCACACTTTATGGTAAAAAGAAGATTTTGCTCCATTCTTGTGTTCTCACTCCCATAATTTCCTTTCTTATGATTTGAAAAATGTCTAAGCAAATGTTGGCAAAGGGAAGTTAGTTTTTATAGTGCAGACAAAAAGAGAGCAGTTTAGATGGAAATCATTGCAGCTCTTCAGCTCACTTCCTTCCTATTATGAAAAACAGAATTGGAAAAAAATCTTCAGAGATTATGGAACACAAAATAACCAAAGGAGATGAAGAGGTATACGCACGGTATCAGCAGGTCTGATGCTTTGGCTCAGCAAATTAACAGCTATATTATGTATGAATTATCAGCACAGCAAGTGAAATGAACTGCCTATTACTGTCTCATGATGTCTGAATTTTAAAAACGGGAAAGGTTAGATTCATTTGAAAGAAACTGTCAGATTCTACACTGAATGGATGGTTATTCCTTGGTTATGGCAGAAATCCAAGACTCTACAGCTGCCATACTGCAGTACTCACATTGGGAAATAACTGCATGCTTTTTATAATGCAAGGGCAATATTTTAGTTGGATTATGCCTTCTTTATGGACATATTGCACCTAGTCTGTGACTAGAAGTATGTCCGCCATGTGATACTGGTGAGGTGTATTTGGTTATGTGATGGATAACCCCAGTCATTTGACAGGAGAAGGATATGTATGGGAACAAAATCAAACTAGAGTGGACGTCCAGGACAAGCCATGAAAGAAGGAATCAAGGAGAGGGCTGCAGATTGGAGAAACTGTCTGGATTCAGGCAAAAGCCATATGTTCAACACTCTGATGTTGAATTTAATATTTCATATGCAGTTTTTTTTTTCTTTTTAAAATCAGTAAATTCAGGTAAAATCTCTTTCCTTTTTGGAGAGAATAAGTAAATAAATAAATAAAAAGAGAGAGAAAACTTTTCCTGGGGTCTTTTTTTTTTTTTTTCATATTTTCTTTCTTATTATCTCCTTTACCTCTTTCCAGAGTCCTGTGAGTATCCTTTTGTAAAAAAAAAAAATATTTCCTCCATGTAAAAATTTTTTAAGACAGAATTTAGTCTCAGGCAGTCTAAGCACTAAATGACCGGTTGTTCAACAGTTATGGTGACAGTGAAATGGAAAGGCTGTGAAGTAAGGCTAACATCCTCAAAGCTAGTAAAAATCATGGTTCTGAGCCACTTTCTCAGGCTTTCTTCAGAATCAGGTGCACATCTTTACGTGAGTGATAATCTTCTGGCTAAGAATGGACTGCCTCTGCAGTCCGAAAGACTAGAGACTGTTAGAGTTTAGTGTGTCTGACAGCTGCACAACCCACAGAAATATATGTTTTAGCTGTAACATGTTTTAAGCACTTGCTTAAGATCTTACAGAAGTATTTGTTTCACAAATGAATGCAAAAAGCCTAGAAGACTATGCAGTACTCTGGGGTACCAATACTGATATGGAAGACTAGTGAGAACAGCTGGCTGAGGTTTCTATCCGTACTGAAGCCTACTGAAGCCCACAGTAACACCTCTCTGTCTTGTTATGATATTTTCACAATTTGCAGTGGGAGTAAGAAGCAATTAGATCAGCTTTAAAATGAATGCAAACCCACAATTAATTATGTGCATATAGCTACAATAGGAACTTACAAATTCTGTGATTAACAAAAATGCTTCTAAACCTAAAGCAATTTTCATCAAGCTGCTCTCATTCAAACTAAATTAAGCAATTCTCAAAACAAGATTCACAGCTGGATGTGGATATGGTTAGAGAACAAAACTAGAAGATTGAAGGAGGATAGAAATGTGCTTAGAGTGATGGCTGATAATAATGATTCTGTTTATTAGAGGAGACTAGTATGCTGTATTCTCTTTTAGAGATAACTATAGATATAGAGACTCAGGGGGAAGATCATCCTTCTCCGTCAGGCTTGTGGCAGGACAGAGACTAGACCCTAACGTGTCCTGGTTCATATTTCATTAAATGCCACACAACCTTGTTTATATGCAATAGAGGTATAATAGTTATACCACCAAACTGGCTCTCAGTGAACTGATCTGGATTACTCTATTTCATCAGAAAATAAAAGGAAAGCCATAAAAATTGTTGATACTGAAAAATTCCGGAGCTCTCCTTAAGTACAAACAATTGCAACCACAGGAAGCTATCAATAGGAAAGAACTTTTATGAGTAAGACT